>NW_021604933.1:80850-134902 GCF_004785775.1 Grammomys surdaster | reverse complement strand
CTCCTCCTCCTCCTCCTCCTCCTCCTCCTCCTCCTCCTCCTCCTTCTCCTTCTCCTTCTTCTTCTTTTTCCGTTTTTGAAGCCAGAGCCTCAAGCATTCTAGGTAAGCTATCAACCTCAGCTCTCACAGAGTTTTTAAAAAGAACTATTTCAGAGGAGCCAGGAAAAAAAAAAGGAAAAAGTGTTTCAGGAGATATCAAAATATTACAAAGTCAAAATGATTGAACCACCATAGTGTAGTGTAGCATCAGACAAATGGATAAGAAGAACTGAATAAAGAAATAAACCCCTGAATAGAGATCCCGATGGATAAGAACAAAGACTCGTGTCAGTGCAGATAAGAGAGACAGCTGATAAATGCTACAGAAACAATAGATTAATCACAAGGAAAGGGAAACAAAGTGTAACTCCAGTCTCCGATGCACAGCTTTCCAAAAGACAAATTCCGCACAGTAAATGCTTAAACTGTTTAAAGTTTAAAAAAATAATAGTTAAAAATGCTTGCAAATCTCTCTATGGTCATAAAGCAAGGAAAGTAGTCTTGGTTATGACACAATGTTATTTTTATATACGAAGTTATTTATTGTGGGGTTGGGCCTTATGTGTGCTAGGCAAAAAAAAAAAGAAGAAGATAAAAATTTCTAGAAGGAAAATAATTTTGTCAAATAAAAATTTTAAAATATTTTACATTTGAAAACCAATAAATAAATGTATACAAAACTGCATTCTGAGAAAAATAATAGCGGTCAGAAGATTAACTTTCAGAATATATTAAGAGTCAAAACTTCAATATATGAAGGACAACATACACACACACACACTCATACACACACGCTCATACACACACATACCATACACTCACACACATTCATACACACAAACTCATACACACATGTACACTCTCATACACACACATACACACCCATACACACATACACGCACACATGCACACACACATATACCATGCATTCATATACATTCACACACACACACACTCATATACACACAGATTCATACACACACACCATACACACACACACATTTACACACACACACACAGTGAACAAAGATAGGCATTTAAAGGAAAATACAGAGCTAAGAGTGACAGGAACGTCATCCTTCTAAAAGGGAAATCTCTTTATGTGTAGCTTGAATCAATTAAAAAGGATAACATTCTTAAAATATCATAAAGGGAAGAGAAATATTATTGGTTAAAACCCCAAAGCATCCAGGTACCATGATTCACCGCTGTAGTCCTAGTATTTGGGAGTCAGGCGCAGAAGAGTTCAGAGTTTATGCCAGTGTGAGCTACACAATGAGAACGATCAGACCCTGCTCGAGAAAACAACAGCAGGCGCTGGAGTGGGAAACGTGTTACCGATCATAAAAGCCAGCAAACGTGGCGTGCTTCAATTTCAAAGCACAAACATTAGTAGGATAAAGAGAAATTTATTTTATGTAGAAAAACGAGTATACTAAGAATCCAGAGTAACCTACAACCTTTTGCCTCTACTTGAAGGCTATCAGCTCAGGAGCTATTGTGCCTATTCTGGCGCTCCGGGAAAGGCTTCTGCGTTCGTTCGCTACTCCTGTGGCTGTAATTCCACCGCAGGTGCAGCGGTAGCAAGTGTCAGCACAGATTAAATCACAGAGGAGCAATGAGCATCCCTTCAAGAAAAGCTCCCCACCCCTCCCCCACAGTACTTATGCCCATTTTAGTTAGCCAGAAGGACTACCACAGATTCAGGGCTCAGCGCTGAATATCGGTGGCATTTCAAATTTTCTAGCTTTGTAAAGGCAGAGCCAGGCAAAACCAAATATACAAACATTTGCAAACCATTTTGAAGGGAAGAAAAACTGTTGTGTGCTGTCTTGTCTATAGCTCTGATTAATACATTTCCACTCCCATTAGTGACAGAGGAGACATTCAAAATTGTCAATTAAGGTAAGAGAATTAATTTCTATTTCAATTTGCCATTTTCAGTTAATAATATTCTCATTCAATTTACTTTTGTTTTTGAGATAAAAGGGGAATCAATTTAAAATTCAAATTCTCTCGGGGCTCTCCCCAACCTCTTGCCATGGTTTCTGAGTGTCAGGGAGTTTGCATAGAACAGCAGAACAGTAGTCAGGACTGAGCACAGGGCTGTTCTATGGGTCTTCACTCAGTTTCCCCGCTACATGGCCAGGATGGAAGTTTCTGGACAAATTGTGAGTGCGCCCAAGAATTACAACGGATCTTGTCTAATTGTGATACTGTTTTGTTTTGATGCCTTTCTGGTATTCAAGCTGCTAAATCTGGCTGAATCTGATATCTGTGATGTCCCCACTGAGTGTGATGGTCTCATCTGCAATGTAGACTTTTAGACTTCCAATTCTCTCAGTATGCCTGCTCGATCCAGCCAAAGTAGGAAAAAAAAAATATTCTGGCACTCCTCCGTATCACTGGAAAGCCACAGGGAGCTGGATAAAAAACAGAAGTCTGCCTGTGTAGATGCCTCTGTTTCTTAAATGGCACCATGTTACCCTGCTGTTGGGAGGCATGGAGTAGAAGTGGAGGACTAACCCAGACATTATGAGTCTACCTTAGTGTACACAGGGTTTCTGATTTCATGGTCCTTTCCTCTATTCTAGCCTATGGAAGGAGGGACTGGTTGGTGACTTCTCAGGGATCTATGTATCCAATTCAGGTCCAAGCCTCTAGCCTTCCTCCAAGCCTTGGCTCTTCAAGTGGGGAAAAAACTTTGACTTTCTCACTCTGGAGGTGCTAACACCCTAAGTTTGCTCAACCTACCTACTGACTTAATGTTTGGATTCAGGCTACATGCTTTGCTCTTAATATCTGCCAGACTTGGAGGTTTAGGCTCCCTTTTGTTTCCAACAAAAATTTCAGGACTGCTATTGAATTGGAGATCAAATGTGCAAGATGAAGTAGAGTCCTTTACTTTTACACGCCTGCCCCAGCAGCCTGCACACTGTTTGGTTGAAAGAGAATAGTCATATAGAAAAGCAAAAACAGAAGAATGCATAATGGTATTTTTCAAAACAAAATTCCTCCCTTATGCCAATACTTGGACTGCTTAAAGACTGAGTTCTTAGTCCTGAAGGTGGAAACAAACAAAAAAATCTTTTCTTTTTTTTTTACATTTTGCTTTCCTGTCTAATTAAGCCCTTGTTCGTGAAGACGTTTGTCAATATAAGTAAGGCAGAAGGAAGCTTTACTCTGTCTTTTGCAGATCTCTAAGAATTAGGAAAAGCCCAAGACTGAAGAAGATCTATGTCATTGCTGCTTTGTGTGAGTAAGGCCACAGTTGATAGCAGAGACAGTGTCAGTAGAATCTTTTCATGCTGCTGGTCCCCGGGGAGTGCTAGGGCTTCCTGTCCCATCAAAGGAGGGACAGCAACTTGGTCAGTGAGTTCCAGCAGGGGTCAGCAATGGATTAGACTGGAATGCACAAAAGAGCCCAGAGGAGGTGCGAGAGGCTTTCCTTCTGCCCTGTTACGTACCCTTGGCTTTGATCTTTAAAAACCAAGTTTCCTTGGGCATGCAATCGAGTTGCTATTTATTAAACATTTACAATGTGTGAGGAATGGTTATAGACATGTTGGGAAATATAAGTAAATAGAAAGGAAGCTCTTTCATATTCTGGTCAAAGAGATATAGAAAATAAAGAAGAAATAAATTATATACTGTGTTAGGCAATAGATGATGTGGAATTAAGAAAAAGCAGAGGGCTGCCAGTAGGGTTAGGTTGAAGGCTTTGTTGTGCACATAAGATATGAATGAAGACTTAAAGGAGGTGACGAAGTCAGCCAGTAGATACCAGGACAAAAAGCATTCCAGGAAGAGAGCATAGCTAGGGACCAAGGCTGAGAAACAGCTTGACTGGAGCACACTGACAGAAAGAAGGGAAGATGCTAGACCATATTACCTTGTAAGCTATCACAATGACTTTGTTTTCTTCTCAGAATAAAACAGATATTCCTTGAGGATGTTAAACATGATTAAAATCCACTATATATTTCAAGAGAACTTTCAATGATTATGTCAATCAGAGAAGTCTCTTAGGGAGTGATTCCATTCACAAATCTCATTTGCAAATTTGGTTGCCCCAGACCAAACCAATGGTAGGAGGTATGATGAGAAGAAATCAAATGTGGGTAGCTTTTTTAAAAGGAAAAGCCTATAGACTTCCCTAAATGGTTTTCTATTGGGATGGAAAGAAAGAGAAGAGTCCAGATGACTCAGAGGTCTGAGGCCAAAGCATCTGGATAGAGTTGCTGTCAGCTGAGATGAGGAAAGCTGGAAGTGGGGCAGACTTGTTAGGAAGGAAAAGCATTCTGTACTAGACATTTCAGAAGAAAATTTGAATAGGCAGGAAAATAAAAAGTCTAGAGTTTTAGAGAAAGTCTGATTAAAAAAAACCAAAAATCAGTATATATAGAAGCTATTTAAAGCTGTACATCTGAGTCACACGAGCAAGAGTAACTATAGAAAGTGAAAGGGGAAAGGTTAAATGCGGGCCCCAGAGGATTCCTTCATGAAGAAGTGAAGAAAGCTAGGGTCCAGCAAAAGACAGAGAGTGAAGCAGGAAGAAAACCAAGAGTGAAACATTCCTAGAGCCTCACAAAGAAAGAACAGACAATGGGGGTGACCCACATCATGAGATGTGGTTGCCAAGCTAGCCAGTCTGGGGAGCTGACCATCACTCTGGCCATCAGTCAGTTACTGGAGACCTCAGTAAGAGTAAGTGTGGAAGACTGGTAGGGGCAGGTATCTAAGTGCTGTGGACTCAAAAGAAAAGAGGAAGACACTGAAGACCACAAGGAGAAGGCACTGTTCTGATGGGTTTTTTGTTTGTTTGTTTGTTTTGTTTTTGCAAAGAAATGGAGTGGAGATCAGCTGGAAAACGGAGACAAGAGAAGCAACTTTTTGGGTTAAGATGAGGAAGAAATTAACCAGTTAATAATTAACCCGAAAATAATCCAAGAGGGAGTGAAAGGTTGTTAGTGGAAGATAACGAAAGAGAGATGGCTGGAACACTGTCTCTCTGCAGAACAAGGGCAGTAAGACCTACTATGTACGTGAGAAGGACTTCCAATAGCTGCATGGGTGCTGTGCCTTAAAGAGGCAAAGCAAACTGTGGTAGACAGTGGTAAGTGAATAGAAGTGGTAGTTGGAGTCAGTGGAAGTTCTTAACAATTGCTCAAACTTTCTCAGGAAGGTTCTAGGTCAGAAATGTCAGTCAACCAAGCTCGAACCTAGCTTCTGAGCTGTTAAGAGTTTGAAGAGGGTATTGTATGCTAAAAATCACTGGGGAAGCTGGGAGAGAAATTAGCTAGGGTGTGTGATTGCCAGGTACCATCAAGAATTCACTCAAAGCTTGTAGTTTTGAGTTTAAAATGACGCCTGTCTCTCCTTATTTGTGGGGACACTCCAACTTCATTGAACTACATGGGATTACACACGGATTGAGCAAAGAAGACAAGCTGACCGTTTTTAGCTTAGCTCAAAAGAATTCAGTGAGAGCAAACGAGGGAATCAGAGGTAAGCGAGTGGGCGTATTTGCAGTGACAGAGCATAGGATTTAAGCCGGGTGCAGAGGGGCCCAAGAACATTAAGGCTAGAGAAGGAGAGTGGGAAATAAATTCCCAGCACAAATGAAATAATACATCAGGAGCTCAAGGTCACCGTCTGCCACAGTGTAAGCTTGAAGCCCTATCTCATAACACCCTACACCCCAAAGACAAGAGGAAGAAAAGGAAAACAATGACAGTGTTATAATGAGCCTGGAGATTAAATTATTAAGAAATATTGACAAATGGCCCACTGATACTTTTTGAAGTAAATCACTAATCGAATCTTGTAACTGAAACATACAATTTATGACTTAATGTAACTATCACACTCAATGAAAGATAATATTGCTACAGAGTAATATGTGCTTGGAGAGGGTCTAAACTTAACAAGGAGAGATTTCCCTGGGGATTCTTGTCAATATTTTCCATTACTCAAGTGTTTCTGCTTAGAGAGAGAGAGAAAGAGAACTATGCTTTTGACAGTGTGGTTGCTGTTTTTATACCAGTCATGTCAGAGAGAGAGACCCTGAGCCACTTTTTAAAAAAATAAACAACTGGGTTTTAGCCCAGACTGGCCTCAAATGCACTGTGAAGCTGAAGATGACCTCAAACTCCTATGCTTTCCTCTCTGTCTCCAAGTGCTGGGATTGCAGGTGTGTGCTCCATACCGGGATTTATGTGGTTAGGAATTGAACCCAGGGCCTTGTGCATAGAGGGAAAACACTCTATCCACTGAGCCGTATTCCTAGCCCTGCACTTCTTGGTTTTACTTTTCCTTCCAACAGCATAAAATGACTCATTTATTATTATTTCTGTAATCATTACAGTTTGTTTGTTTGTTTGTTTGTTTGTTTGCAACAAGTCCCATCCAGGGACTGGGTGGAGAGATGGCTCTGCCATTAGAGCGCTTGCAGGTAAGCAGCAAGTGTGAGAAGCAGAGCTGGAATTCTCATGTAAGTGTCAGGTGGGCACGGCACTCTATGGTAATGCCATCACAGAGAAGGCCGAGGCATGGGATTCCCCAAGTAAGGTGGTTATCTAGACTTACCTCATGGCAGAGCTGTAGGTTCAGTTGAGAAACCCCGTTTGGACAAGCAAGACCCCCAAACTCAACCCTAAGTGTCTACACACACTTGTGCATACACATGGGAACATGCATGTAACACACACACATCCACACATCCATCCACACACAACACACAGCACTCATCCACACACAAAGGTAATAGAGAAGACATGGATCATGGCAAATTTAAAAAGATAACATTTTACTTTTTTTTTTTTTTTTTTAGAAACAAGTTGACTTCTACCAACACAAGCCATTCCGTTTGTCCATCTATTTGCTTGTTATTGTTTAAGGGAAATTCAGATGTCTTCCCTATTAAGGTCTTCTTTACATCATACTCAACCGTTAACCTAAAATGCATGATGGGACAGTCCTCTTTCTTACTAGGTATCTAGACCTGACAATAAGAAGCACAAAATCGCTTTCTGAGCTGATAGTGCTCCTGTCAACATGGTGAACGTTCCTAAGACCCGCCGGACATTCTGCAAGAAATGTGGGAAGCACCAACCCCACAAGGTGACCCAGTACAAGAAGGGCAAGGATTCTTTGTATGCCCAGGGAAAGCGGCGTTATGACAGGAAACAGAGTGGCTATGGTGGGCAGACTAAGCCTATTTTCCGCAAAAAGGCTAAAACTACAAAGAAGCTCGTGCTTTTGACTGGAGTGCGTCGAGCCCAACTGCACGTCTAAGAGGATGCTGGCTATTAAGAGGTGCAAGCATTTTGAACTGGGAGGCAACAAGAAGAGAAAGGGCCAAGTGATCCAGTTCTAAGCCGATTTTGTTATGAAGACAGTAAAATCTTGACCTTTCACCCCCTTTGATTGTCTTTGGTGAGGGAATAAATTAAAGCTTTCATAAATTGGAAAAAAAAAAAAGAAGCACAAAATCCATTAAAGAGCTCTGAGGTGTTAAGCTCTGACTTCTAAACAATGTACAATTCTATAACTTTCTCCTTAGATGGCTAAAATCTCATAATTTATTTTCCTTTCGCCATTTTTAAGGCTGAGCAGAGGTATTTTGATCTCCTTGATAACTGCGGTGACTGGTACAGACTGGTTCCTCTACTTCATTTTGGTGGCATTAGTATCTTTGTGACAGGCTGTCTTGCCTTTTACCAGTGACCCTCGCCAGGTGGAGTATTACTGTCAGTGTGTTCATCATGTAGTCTGTCCTGGTGTGCTTCCTGTGGTAGACAGGTAGTCTCTCTCCACAGGTGTTAAGATGTATAAAGCAAAACCACATTCTCCAGAAAGCATTTAGCTTAATGAGCCTTGGGCCATTGACAGGGACACAGTCACATCCCCAAGGGCTATTTCCTCCTATAGGTCTAAGCTTACAGGGTCTCAGTATCCACTCAGTTCTGGAGACACTGTCGTGTTATTTCCCAGAAGTCACAGGTTAGTCCTTCCCAGTCCTGCTTCCAACAGCTCTCCACCATTAAGAGTTCTCTCTTCAGTTTCATTTGGTACAAGTCTCCATAATTCTGAGAGCATTCTTAGGGAGGTTTGTGCTCTATGAATGTAAAAAGAAGGCAGGCTCAGGTACAAAAGTCTAGTGCCAAAATGGGCAGGAAACACCCTATAGGGCTTTCTATAGCCATCTACTTTGTTCATCAGGGAAATGTAGATCGTGGCAGAATTCTTTGGAATCCTTAGCATTCCCTGCTGCAGTGTATGGGCCTGGGACATGCTTCTGGACTGAGAGGTACCACTTGTCACACCTGTCCCCAGGGTACGAGTGGTGGCTATGAAGAAAGAAGAACCAAGTCTCTTAGATCTGTGCTGACTTTCCAGCTTGAAACCCCAGGCAAATATGAAGTGGGTATTGAGGGTAGAAGCCAGTCTTATTAGCTCTCAGTTGGGAAACCAAGTCTGGTTTTTCCTGCAAGTCAGCATTCCATACTTGGGACTGTCCCTATTCAGTCTTCTTAAATGGGACAATGCAGTCTACCCTTCAGTTCCCACCAGCACCTAAGGTGTATCCCTTGAAAACACCAGACAGCTGATTTAGGATTTTGATCCTTGGAAAAGGACAAGCTTCGGTTTCCATAGTGGAAAAGGTGAATATGTTGAAATCCTTGTTCAACACCCTACTCCAGAGATTGTTGCTCCCCAGTGTTTATTGCTTCCCTATTCACAATAGACAGGGAATGGAAACAACCTACACGTCCTTCAACAGATGAGTGAATAATGAAAGTGTGGTATCTATCTATGCACAATGGAATACTATACAGCTGTAAAGAAAAACGGAATCATGAAATTTGCAGGTAAAATGGATGGATCTAGAAAAGATTATACTGAGTGAGGTAACCAGACCAGAAGCAACACTACAGTTCTCTCTCATCTTGTAGTTCTTAGATCCAAACCTTTACATATATGGAACCAACATGGAGCATCCAAAGAAACCAGGTAAACGTGATGGGGGCCAGAGGGAGGGGCCAGGGCCAGAGGGAGGGGCCAGGGCTGTTGAGAGAGGAATAGTAGGACCCAGGCAATATGAAGTTGGAAATGGAAGACAAGAAGAGGGGTTTCAACTGGGTAAGGGGGGGTCTATACTGAAGGGGGAGGGACGAATAACACCAAGGAATCATATTATTTTATATTTACCTAAAATTACACACAAGTGTGTGTGTGTGTGTGTGTGTATACATATACATATATATATAAATATAAAGGGAATTATGCTACTTGAGCTGGGAATGCTCCCCATAAGAACCATGGACTAACAAAGTTCCTAGTCATGAGGGACCTTTCTAGTCCCTTTCTAGTTGATCAGGGTAAAAGTCTCTACACATCCCAGACATTGGATTCAGATCATTCAAGCTGGATCCAATCTGAAAAGCTCCTTTCTGTGAGCTAGCTTCTGTAGTACCACAAAGCACTGTGCAAGCTGCCATGGCCCCTTATTAAAGCCTCTTGGGAACACTTGTTGACATTTCTTTTAAAACCACAAAACACCCGGCATCGTTATCCTAGTAATGGTCCGAATAGGAAACATGATACGTTCAAATTGGTCAATAGACCTCAATAAAGATAAAGATACTTACTTCAAGGATATGAGCAGAGGTTGAGGGCTGGGGTTGGGGGCTCAGCTAGTAATTTGCAGTGCTGTTTCCATGGGTAAGCCTGAAGGAAAGGGTTGTGTGAAGACTGAGAGGTTGAGAGGTGCACCCTCTTCCAGTAGAGAATCAGGCCAACCTGAAGCAAGCCTGCAGGAGATGGCCCGGAAGAAAAATTTACTCAGAACTCCTTCCCATGTATTTATTTTTTGTTCCTTCCCCACTAGTGGCCAAACCCACTGGAAGCCAGAAAACAAGGGAAGGCCAGGCTTGTGAAAGGGAAGAGAGGAGGATAGATGTGGAGAAGACAGCCAGGACATTACCACCATTTGTCAAGAGCTGAAGGACTGTCAGTGGCTTCTGTTTTTACTGTTTTGACCACAGAACAAAACAGCTGCTCACCCAAGACAAGCTAAGCAGACCAATCACACATTAACCAATGCAGTATCTAAGTTGTATCTCTCAGGAAGATATAAAGCAAGCATATGGTTAGCATCTAATCCAATGATATTAATTTTGAAATCCTTTCAACAATTTATAATTTCAACTACATCTTCTAAGTTTCTTGTTGTCCTTATCACAAAGCAAAAGTCAAATATCTGCATCGTGGGGTGTTTAGACATACAAAAAAACCAAAAGGAGAACATAAAACCATGCCATAATCCCATAACGCAGTGATAACTACTACTGATATTGTAGGATGTGTTTTGAAATCTCTTTACTTAATAATCATTTGTATACTTTTCAGCTCTTCATTTTGACAAAAAAAAAATACAGAAACAGTGCACAAAATCCATATATTTGTCTCATGATGATAACCCAGATGTTAAGTACCTAACACGTTGCTTACCCACTGTGCCTTTGTATATATGTGTACATGTGTGCATATGTCTGTGTACATGTGTGCATATGTATGTGCACATACATATGACATATATATGACATGCTCCCACACCTGTATTTTTCCTGAATCATTTCAGAGTCATCAACTTCACAATCTTCACAGAGATATGCTGTGCTGAAACCTGACTTATTAGTAATTTTGTTTTGTTTTGTTTTGTTTTGTTTTGTTTCTTGAAACAGAGTCTTTCAATTCTGTAGCTCCAGCTATCCTGGAACTTGATGTGTAGACCAGGTTGTAGATCCCCAAACTCCCAGTGATCTGCCTGCCTCTGCCTTCTGAACGCTGATTAAAGTCATGTGCCACCATGCCCAGCTAATGTGCCAACACTCTCTAAATCATCAGTGACACTTAGAATAAACAGTCCTCAAAACTATGAATAAAATAATCCTAGTAATAGCCCAGAATGTCAGAACAGAAGCAAACACCCACCAACATTTGTGAAAACCCAGAGCATTATTGTAATTCAGAGGCAGGCTAGGAAGGGTCTTTGGCAAACTCACAACTACACTTCTGTTCATGGGGATGAGATACTGCAAATGGAACAGGCTGAGAGACGTTAGGCAGCTAGTGAAGGCTCTGAGAAGGACCTCCAGGAACTCACCTGTGAGGGGGCAGCTGGAGATACTGAGCCAAACTCTGGGCTGTAGATCAGCAGACAATCATTTCAAAGACATTGTTGTTTAGTGTCCCCTCTGGTTTTGAAGGCAGTAGATCGATGAGAAGGAGACAGTTCCACGTGTCAGTTTATAAATGCTTGCTAAAGAAGATGGTGGGAACAGGCTTGAAGTTAATCATTGTGACAGAGCATAAACAATCTCCCCCACTGAGGAACCACCGGGAAAGGAGCAGAAACAGAGGCCTTCTGTTAGCTGTCGGGTGCTGATTTAGGAGTAAGCTACATAATTTCTTAGGTATGGCACATCATCTTAAATCTTAGTATAAAGCAGAGTCAAACACTAAAGCACCTTCCTGGATTGTTACCCAAGGATGGGCCTGCTCCCCAGAGGTGAATATTGAGATGATCAGGCTGTCCATACCTATGAGCCTTAGTTTTAACGAGTCTGTTATTTTCCTTTCAGAGTCTTACACATGTCAGTTAGCTTAGACTATTTCTTGATTCAAAAGAAGGAAAACTGATTTTGAACATACTTATTCCTGACAAAGATTTGTTTTAAAGACACATATCAGTGTCCTGTGAGGGAAGCTGGCAGATGACACAGTACATAGATGGTTTCGTTGTCAGTAAAACATTGAGGGATCTGCCCTCGGGCTTTGAGATCAGGGAGAAAATGTGACCTTAATTTTATTTCTATTGCTGATCAACACAAGCAAACCTGACCAAAATCAACTTAGGGGAGACAGAGATTTGTTTCAGCTTACAATACCAGGTTAGAATCCATCATTGTAGAGAAGTCAGGGCAGGAACTCCAGCTTGCCCCATCACACTCACAGTCAAGAGCAGAGAGAAATGAGTGTATGCGTTGTACAGACTCACTTCACTACGCTCAGCTCAGTTTCTCCAGTCCTAGGAAATTCAAGACCACAGCGTCCTCCGTCTTCCCACAGGTCAATCCAGTGTGAATACTCCTTCAATGAGACTCTCCTTCCAGATGATTCTAGGTTGTATCAAGTTGACAGTTAAAGCCAACCATCACAGACAACATAATGGGGCTAACAAAAAGGAAAGAGATTCAGGATGCTCCATCATCTAGCTCCTAGTTTCTGAGGTAGAACGGCAGCTAGTTCTTCTGAATACCTTTAGGCTTGAGAATTAGCTGCAAAGAGTGACTGGGAGTTGGGCAAACAGCCTTGCTGAGACTCTCTGTGGGGCTAAGATGTACACACACAAGAGAAATAGAACATGAAATCTCTCACTGAATGTTCATAAAGGGAGAGAGTGCCCTGAGAATAGGTTTCCTGTGGAGCTTGTTAGAGCCAGAGAAAAGATCTTACTGTCTCTCTGGACAACCCAGAAGACCACTGTGACTTGCTAGCCCCTTTTCCCATAAAGGGGTGGGGCTGAGGGGTGAGAACCAGACCCTCCCTCTCTGTTTGAAGCCAGTAGGAGCTAAGGTGAGGGCTCATCGGAGGCCTTAAAATTAAGTTATAAGGGCTCATCCAATAAACTTCTTGCCTCAAAGGCAGGAGGACCTGCGTTTGATCCCCAGAACTCATAAAATGTCAGGCATAGTGGTGTGTGCTTGCAATCCCAGTACTGTGGGGTAGAGACGGGCAGATCCCTATGGTCACAGTCCAGCCAGCCTAACCTGCTGGGTAAGTTCTAGGCCAGTGAGACACCATGTCTCAAAAATCAAGGTGGACAGCTCTAGAGGGACAGTCCCTGAGGTTGTCCTCTGGCTTCCATGCACATGCCCACATAACCACATGAATATATACAGACACAGGTGCACATACACATACATATATACATACAAAAAAGTTGTGGCAAACAACGAAGAGTTGTAAGAACTGAGCATGTCTTGTCTGGTAGGTGAATGTTGCTGAAATGTGTTGAATTGAGAGGAAGGGGCATTTTATAAGAAAACAGATTATAGTAGTTTTTGGAGAAATGTTTTCATTTTGTAACAACAGTTGAGATTCTTCTCTAAGACAACTCCTTTAGACATGCAGACATTACTGTTTCTCTTCCTAAGAGTTCCAGAGTGCATGCATATCCCACCCTCCATTCTTGTCTTCTCAGTGCATGAGCAACAAGGATCAAATGAATACAGCCAGTGTCAGAGCCACCTTCTTAAGCCTGATGTCTCAGGGGTACATAGAATACCCCTGACTGGCTATGACACAGTCATCTCTCAGGGGAACACAGAATACACCCTGACCGGTTCAACTCTCAGGAGTATGTAGAATACATATACATAGGAGACAGTCTTAGCTTCCAGTTTAATGGACTCTCTGACTCCATCCCCACCATAGAAACATTCCTTCAGTTGATATTAATAACAAGCTTGGTATAAAGTAGGTGTGATTGTATGTATTGTAATCCCAGCACTCAGAAGCAGGGTAGGAGAATGATAAGCTCAAGGTTAGCCCGGGCTACGTACAAATACTGTCTCAAAAACAATGAGGGGCAAGGCCAGGGTTGTAAAAAGAACTTTAACTAAATAAAGTCCAAAGTGAAGGCCACAGTGATGTTTCCCCTGACATTGGCTTTGGGGAAACAGCATCATCTCTCAGTTCTGGTTCATCCCTCCTAACTTGCTCAGCTTCACCCTTGAAGTCTTTTCTGTCAGCTGGAACCTGAACTGAGAGGCTTTAGAAGGCTTTCCACCTGCGTGCTTTCTGGAAGACAGAGTTCTTGGTAACATCAGTAGACCCTCGTGGACATATCAACCTTACGCTTTAACCTCTTTCAAGGTGATTGAATTTCTTAATTCAGAAAAAAAACGTTATATGAGGGCCGAAGGTATAGTTCAGTTGCCTAACATGTACAAGGTCTTGGATTTGAATCCCAGTTTGGCAATGGCCAAACAATGACAAAACCCACAAAGTGTGAATAGGCACAAAATCCAAAGAGGAAAGCAATGGGAGCCACAGACAAAGAAAAAAAAACCTCACAGTTGTGACAAGAGCACACACTTATGAACTCAGCTCTTAGGCGGTAAAGGTAAGAAGGTCAGAGTTTAGATTATCCTTGACTACTACACATTGAGTTCAAGGCCAGCCTGAGACCTTGTCTCAAAACAAAAAAGCAATCCATTGATAATTGAAGGAATTCAATATAGCTTATCTGCCATCACTTTCCTGACTGTGAGGGGAGAAATATCAAAGATAATTAGTCTAGTTGAATCTTTCAAGAAATTTTTACTCTAAAGAGGAGAGAAATTGGTTAATATCTAGAGGTTTTTTTTTTTTTTTAGAGAGAAATGGTTCAATAGCTAGAGTGGAAAAGTAGAATCAAGAGATTTTTAGAGCCAAGAAAAATTCTCATTGTCACCAGTCTTTCAATCTTATTCCTTCTAAGTCCCTGACTGTGACAAACCTTTAGTCCCCACCTATAACCAGTGTGAATCCTTCCTTAAGATTGTGTAAGTAAATGAACTGTTCATGATTATATTACATCTTCTGTTGCAAGATATTTGATCACAGTGTGACTCTCAAGATTGTGTTATTTATTGAAAAAAAAATGCTTCTAGTTGTGGTGTGGCTCAGCCACTAGCACACATCTTTAATCCCTCTGACTGAAATACAGACACACACTTAGTACAGATCTTTAATGCCAAACAATGAGGGTAAAGTCAATTTGTAGAAGGAAGCACCCACGTTTGAAAGTGATGTCTAATTGAGGGGTAAACCAAGTGACAAATCAGAGGAAGATTTGACAGAATAGAATATGCCCAATTCTCATGAGGAAAGAGAGGCTACTTAAGAGAGATCAGTGCAGGGGGAAAGGAAGGGGCAGTCTTCCTGAGAGAGTTTTACAGAGACAGGTTGAAGAAAGAACAAGCTAGACACAGGTGAAGACAGAGTGAGCTAGAGAATGAGACAGAACCAGATTAGAACAGATTGCCAGAGTCAGACTGAAACCAAGTAGAGCAATTCAGTCAGGAACTAAGAGAAGCCGTACTGAATCAGTCAGTTTGGAGAGGAGTTTTGAGCCAGAACAGCTAAGTTGAACTAGCCATCAGAGTTTAGAAAAAAAAAACAACTAGGAATGGGAGAGCTTATTCAGCAGTAAGTCTCAGAGGCTGAAAACAGTCAATGCCTGAATTAGATTGTATGGAGGCTAGAAGCTTCCAGGACTAGGTCTAAGTTAGCAATCAGAGCCAGTAAGCCTCAGAGACAACCTGAGACTATTGTGAAGGGGCATGTATAAACAAGGGTCATATTTTTTCCTTTTTTTTTCAACCATTCATGAGAGAATCTCTCATGAGAAGAAGCAGATATGTGCTCAGGCAGGTTTGCCAATATGGATAAATTTATGGAGCACAAGTAAAGAACTTTTTTAATGTAGACATTGGCAATCAGAAATTTATGAATCAGCAATAAGGAAAAGACATTACTACTTAAAAAGGATATCCAAGTGGTCAAGAAAGAAGTTATTTCAACTCTGTCTTTGTGTTTGTTGATAATATCTTAGCCAATTTTCTAAAGAAAGAAAAAATTATATTAATAGCTGAAGGTAAAAAGATGTAACTATCCTCATCTGTACATGTGACACATGATCACTGAACAACAATAACAAAACAGAACTATTGAGAACTAGTTTAAACTAATAATACATATCTAGAAATGCAATAAAATAAGACGCTATTCCTATAATCAATAATAAACTATAAACTGACTAGATCGAAATTTAAACCAAAATACATAAAATTTTTATTAAGATACTACAAAATTGCAAGACAGAAAAAAATTTACCTAAATAAGATTACCTAAATACATGGGTTTCGTATTCTTCTTAAAAATGGTTTATGTATGCATGTATATGAGTGCTTAGTCTACTTGTAAGTCTGAACATCAGAAGAGGGCATTAGACCCCATTATAGATCAGAGTTTTATGAGTCACCATATGGTGCTGGGAATTGAACTCAGGACCTCTCAAAGAGAAGTCAGTGCTCTTAACTGCTGAACCGTCACTCCACTGCAAGCATTTCATATTCTTAAATGATAAATTTGACAGTATGATTACTTAGTTATAAAGAAAACCTCTAACCAATATGATGAAAAACTGAATAGAAAAAAAAATCCATGCTTTCAAACAGCACAACTCATCAGGTGTGTGGTGCACACTTTCTTTAGTCTCAGCACTTGGGAGGCAGGGGGAGGAGGATCTCTGTGAGTCCTGGTCTACAGAGTGAGTTCCAGGACAGCCAGAGCTACCTGGAAAGACCCTGCCTCAGAAAACAAAACAAAACAAAACAAAACAAAACAAGCAACAACAACAGAACATCCAACAACAACAGAAACCCATTAAACTTAAAAATAACAAAACAGAATTTGTTGTAAGGGGCATTAGCAAGTCTGAATTCAAGACTAGTGGAATAGAAGTTAGTAATGAAGTTTCCAAAAATCCATTAGACATGATGCTTTTACCATAGATGTTGAGGAAACATTGAGGAAACTGATGTCTTCTGTAGGAAAAAGGAGTGGATTATTAGCTAATACTGCATCGTTGCTTTGTGGAGAAATGGGAACTGGGAATCTTGACTGGCATCAAATTCAAAGAGTGGTGAGATGGGGTCTAGGTGGTCTAGAGATTCAGATGTGGGAAGGAGAGCTTGCTAGTTGAAGAAAAGAGTGAGTTTTGCTGTTGCTCAAAAGCAAGATCTCCCTCTCTTTTAGGTTTATTTATTTTGTATGTGTGGATGTTTCACTTGCATGCATGTGTGTGTGCCACGTATGTGTCTGATATCCACAGAAGTCAGAAAAGGGCCCTGCTTCCCCTGGAAGAGGAGAAACAGAGCGCTGTGTCTGGGAATTAAAGTGTAAGAGCATCAAGTGCTCTTAACCAGCAAGCCATCTAGATCCCCAGAATAGGCTCTTCAACAAAACCTAGAAAATACAAACCACAAGACAAAGCATGAAGCATCTGAGTGCATCAAAATGGAAGCTCTCCAACACATAAAGTACCACCTTAGACTCAGGAGGGGTTTTTGTTTGTTTGTTCAGTTGGTTGGCTGGTCTTTTGTTTGTTTTTGGTTTTTTTGTCTTTTAATAGCAGAAAGCAAGTGTTTGTAAAGATGTAAACTTGACATTGTAAAGGAATTGGAGCCATTATCCATTGCTGGTGGGAATATACAATGGTTCAAACCCAGTGGTAAACAACTTACTGGTTCATTAAAAAGTTAAACAAAATTACTAACGGACCAGTAGTGTTATTCATACCAGTCCAAAAAAAAAAAAAAAAAGAAACAGCTCAAATGCCTGTGAATGAAAGAATGGAGAAATGAATTATAGTATTTCTACAGAGGGAGATTATTTAGCTATTTCAAAAAAGAGGAAGTACGGAAAAATGTTCGCAGTATCCACATTCAGAATATGGAGGTCTAAAGTGTGTCAAGAGAAAGAAGGCAGACACAAAGGAATCATACTAAATGATTTACTTAATATGAAACAACGGCAATCAGGAGCAGTGATGTGACGTTGTGACCCAAGTACTTAATGAGCCCAGGAGGAACAGAAGTTAGTCCTCAGACACATAGCCTAAACACACACTCTCTCTCCCTCCCTCCCTCCATCCCTCCTTCCCTCCCTCCCCATCTCTCGCCTTCTCTCACATAAGTGTTACAAAGTGAGACTCTACTTTAAAAAAAACAAGAAGGAGGTGGGCTAGAGGTAAAGATGTGGATTCATTTTCAAGGAAATCATGCAGGAAGTGTACATGGGCCATATGTTGCCACTCAAAATCACGACTCTTGGTGTGAGGTAGGTCAATACACTTAGGAGATATCCTACGTGCCCTCAAATTGCATCTTCTAGACCCATGACTATAGAAGACCTCATATTTCTTGTTTTCTGCATGTTTGTATTCTATCAAACTTTAAGGATATGTCTCGCTAATCTTTCAATATAGTGGACCAAGGTTGTTTTCTATTCAATAGTGAGAGGAGCAAGAGTCCAGGCAGTATGATGGAAACCACATTCTATATTTCAAATGAAAGGCATTTAATAAACGGAGTTAGCTATGCAAGCACCAGAACACCAAGCAAGCAAAAAGAGAAGTTGAAGGCTTTAGAGATTAATGTCTTTAGCAGCAGCCATCACTACAGTCCTAGAGGAACATGTGCTCGATAGTTTTATGTCAACTTGCAACAAACTAGAGTTACCTGAAAGGAGGGAACCTCAATAATTTATCTAAAAAATAAGAAAAAGCGTCCATAATATCTGACTGTAAGGTGTTTTCTTAATTAGTGATTAACAGGTGTCCCATCTTACAGGAAGTAAAACAGAGGTGGACACAATTTAAGAAGGAAGGGAATGAGAAACACTTTTTCTTTGGAATACATTCTGTTTTCAAGTATTCTTATACATAGTTTAAGTGTGTCCAGGTAAAAGCTGTGTGGCTGGATTTGTTTTAAAATGACATCCGTTTATATATGGTGTAAGTGAACGGGGGCATACATATACCATTATGCACACATGAAGGCCAGTGGACAATTTTCAAGAGCCGGTTTTCTCTTTTCATAATTCCAGTCCTGGAGGTTAGACTCAGGTTGTCAGGCTTAGAAGCAACTCCTGTAGCCTGCTGAGCCATTTTGCTGTTGGTGGCTGGGTAATTTTAATAAACCTGAATATATGTTCTTCACAGGTGAATTTAATCCATTTCTTATTGATTATTGATTTAAATTATGTTTACTTCTTTTTTATTCAGTTAACTTTTCTTTTCTTCCCCGTTTATATCGCATCACGTTTTCTTTGGTCCTTTCTATTGTATTGAAACTTATAAATTTATTCTCAAACATCTCTCACTTAAGTCAACGGTCCTCCTTTCCTGAAAAACCAGATGCTATCTATGAAAGTGCTAAGCATGCTCTTATTTCTTATTATTTTAAACAACTCCCCCCTCTAAACAAGTTCCTAAAACAAAAACAAAGCCATCTCTGTTTCATTCACAGACTCTAGTACTAGAAAGAAGGCTTTTAAAAAAAGGCTTTAAAAAGGCATTGTGATCAGAAAAAATGTAACTGTTAATAAACAGGTGGTCTGTTGCAATAATGTGTCTGGCTCCTTATTACCAGTTACATCTGCAACTCATCTTCCTTTGTCAATAATGTGCTTTATAACTGTATGTGATGCTTTATGTTCTGCTAGTTACAGGTGGAATTTAGATAAAATCATCACTACTTGCACATCTTGAAAATGCATGTTTTTAGTGTATTGAATTCAAAAGCCATGAATACCAATTTTTCTTAGATGGAAAACATTGTGTTGAGAGATATATTTCAATGAAATGAGTATTTAAAAATCAAAGGAATACAATAGTGAGCATGATAGTCTGAAGAAAATATTTATACGTGTATTTAGTAATGATTTAGAGCTTTCAACATGCAAATTTTCAAAGCTCATTTCAGATGGCAGAAGAGGGTCTGTTTGTCCACAATACCCTAGGCCCATTCTATTGTGTGGCTTTCTGGCCCCATCGAGGATGTCCTTTCCCTAGGGTCCTGTTCTCGAACATTACCTGGACATATTCTTGGGGACATGTGTCAACCACGCTTCCCCATCTGCAAAAAAACACGCCATTTTGAATCCACAAAACGACGCCCAAAGTATCTTTTGATCTTTGTGACAATCTTCTCATCTAAATTTTCTCCAACCGTCTTGAGTTCCTATGGTAGAAGGAGAGCTCCCCCCACCCCCATTGTTTTTATTAAGATATTCTACCTGTCACCATCAGAGGGCGACTTTCAATAGTTTCCTGGATCTTGGGGTATAATTCCAAGTTGGTACCTTGTGTCATTTCTTTCCTCTTCTAGTAAAACTCCCTGGAATCCATTCCCACCACAAACATCTCACAGCCAGAAGGCATGATAGAGATAGGATATGATTGGAAGGGTCTGACTTTTAGGTGTTCAAGGACTAGCAAGAAGTCGATGATTGGCCTGGGGAGATGAGTCAGTCAGTAAATGCTTGCAAAGTAAATATAAGAACCTGAGTTCCATTCTCAGTACCCATATAAAAAAAGAAGACACAAAACCGGGAGGATAGGAAGGCGGGGTGGATCTAGAAGTTGGGGGAGGGGCTGAGTACAACC
The DNA here is from genome assembly GCF_004785775.1 of Grammomys surdaster. NCBI lineage: Eukaryota > Metazoa > Chordata > Mammalia > Rodentia > Muridae > Grammomys > Grammomys surdaster. The sequence continues at coordinate 114,579 of NW_021604933.1, read as the reverse complement.
ATAGTACATCGTACAAATTTTTCTATGAACTAATAAAAATGAGAATTTAATTAATTAATCAATTAAGTGGGGTAACTAGATAAAGTAACACATGATCCACATACATACAAACCCCTCATGCACAACCAAATAAAAATAAAATGGTTAAATAAAAATTTCTTGAAAGAAATAAGAACCCCTAATTGGCAAGAGTGGCTGACATGATTGGGGATTAGCAAGAGATGAAGGTTAGGAAGGTTAGCAGGGAGAATCAGAGAATTTTTATGAACCAGCAGGCCTAGAGTGTATGCTCAGCAGTTAAGAGCATCTGTAGCTCTTGCAGAGGACCTGGGTTCGAGCCTTAGCACCCACATCATCTGTAACTCTAGTTCCAAGGGGAATCCAATTCACTCTTCTGGTCTCCACAGGCACTGCACACACACATGGTACACAGATGTACCTGCAGACAAAACACTTATACACATGAACAAATAAACTTTTTTTTTGAAAAATGGCAGGCAGTTTAAATTTGTTGCAAATATAATGAGATATTATGCAGGGTTTGAGCAAGAAAAGCTCATGATTCTTTTACATGGAAAAGCAATCCATAAGGGCCAGTGAGATGGCTCAGCAGGTAAGGGTGTTTGTGAGCAAATGTCGCTCACCATCTGACTTCAGTCCTGGGAACCCATGGAAGGTTAAGGATAAGCATTGAGTCCACAGGGTTGTTCTCTGACCTCCACAGGTGTGCCTGCTGAGGCATGTGCAACTCCTTTTACACACACACACAAACACACACGCACGCACGCACACACGCACGCACGCACACACACGCACATGCACACGCACACACACAGTCATTTTTAACTGATCCTTAGAAATATATTTGTTTTTGTTTTTCTGTCCTTCCATGAGGCAGGCAGAGCTGCAAATTCTGAGAAATGGTGTTTGAGATTATAGTTCAGAGATTCTGGACCCAAGGAAAATCATTCAGAAATCTATCTTACAAATGGTCTATGAGTTCTTAAAGGAAAAGAGCCAAGAAACGCATCCAGCACACCGCCCAAGCGCATCCAGCAAGCCGCACAAGCCTGCTGTTCATTTCCTACCATCGCTTCCCCTCCCCCTCTCCCTTCTACAGAAATTCACACCCGTGAAAGCTCCAGTGTGAGAAGGAGCTGTGCTTGGCGCGGAGCGGCTGAAAAGCATCCTGAATTCAGATTCAGAACACATTTGAAGACAGGATCAGCGAGACTTGACAAAAGACCGTTTGGGTGCTTTATGTGAAAGAATGAGGAAATGAAGAATAAGTGGCAGAGCTGTCGCTAAGTGGCAGAATGAGTGGCCCTGCCACCAAGATAAGGAGCAGTATCCAAGGAATTGGGTTTGAAGGGGGAAGGGAATTAAGGATTATTTAAAACTCTTCAAGTCTGAGATGCGAGTTAGATAGCCAGGAACTCCGGTTTTTGTAACTCCTACTCAAAATCTAAGCTCAAACAGGAACGGGCTGCCGACTCGCCTTGTTCCTATATCCTTGGAACCTACAAGAGACTCTGGCACACAGTAGGTGGTGAATAAATATTTCTTGGATGACTGAGTGAACATGCGTCTGAAGCGTTTGTAGTTTGAAGTCCTGGACTACAGCCCTTGCTGAGTAGAGGCCAATTGGCAATGAAGACTATTTATCAATAACCAGAATGCTAAGAGAAATTGCAGATGATCCAACCACTTTTGCCAGAGGGAGGCTGACAAGAACTGGAAAAACAGGAAGGATTTCTCTTCTCCTTCAGTCAAGTCCCTCTTTTTGACAGAAACTAATACAAAGTTCCCTGGACAAGGAAGCCTGAAAAGTGTAGTATCTCAGAGTAGGATTTAAAAGGGGCTGGGATGGGGGGGGGGGTTTGAAGCCAAGAGACAGTAGGTAAATAACTAGCTCAAAAGAAGCAAAGAGCCCAGAAGGACAAACTGAAGTTAAACTCTGGATACAGACAGGAGAACAAAGAGGAATGGGGGCCAGAGACAGGACACAGGGCTGAGCTATACACTTCTAGACAAACTTGTAATACCTAGACGCCTCAGTCAGAAGAAAAGGAAACACAAATAGCAATATGAATTATCCTCTTAAGAGAAAGCTGAGAGGAAAGAAGAACCTTCCCCAGAAACCCTCCCCCCAGCCCCCAGCCTTCTAACTCTACCAACATGGATTCTCTCAAAGCTTTTGCCAGCAGTAAGCTTCAATATGCAGTCTGCTGTGAATATTTAAGATATGGGCATATGTATGGTAATAGTTTGGTACAATTTCGTATTACCCTGGGTGAACCGTTGTGGGCTAGCTATGTCACACAGAATCTGGAGTCATTTTGAAATGCAGGAGGAAGAGACAATACTCAGAGAGTGAGAGGATGGGGCCCTAGGTGTGGCTCTGAGGGTCAAGTGCCTGCTTTCCATAAGCATAAAGACCCCAGTTCCACCCCAAGAAAACATCTAAAATAGTTAGGTTTGATGATGTGGGTGTGTAATCCCAGCCCTGGGGAGATGGAGGCAAGCAGATCCCTGCTACTCCCTGGCAGGTCAGCCTTTCCCAGTGGGCTAGCCCCAGGCCAGCCAGAGGCCTATTCTCCAAAACACAAGGTGGACAGGAGCTGAGGAACAACTGAAGTTATCCTCCAGCCAGAACATGGCACACAAGTGGGAGGATGGGAGGAGCTGTTTTGGTTTCAGCAGCACTGAGACACTGATAAATTATTTCTTGTTGCCTAGAGTCCCCTCCTGTGAGTAGAATCAATTATGCTCCGTTGTGACACAAATGTCTCCCATTATCTGGGTAGAAATCTCTAAGATTAATAATTTTCTTTCTCCGTTAGACAGTGATCTGCACTGATCGTGTCTGTTTGCTAAAGCATTCTGTTTTACAACCGCGCCTTTGAAGCTCGCATTTAAAGGTTAAGAACAGCTACACTGGTTCCATTAAATTAGCTCAAGAAGACAAGAGCGCACTGGAAAATGGAAAGTACACACCCCCTTCCTTCTCTGTCTGCTTCCTGCCTTGGAAATTGACAAATAGGCACCTCCAGTCCCAAGGGTTTGCCATCCACTCCCCTGGACCTCTTCCTATGCACCTTGTACTTTTAGAACCCAATGTTTTCCTTTATGATTTTTTTTCTTGGTCCTTTGAGCTCTGAGAGTTCAATACAAAGCTGAACTTCAGGTCAGTATAGTACAGAGGGGGGAGAGTCTCTACTCTCAGAGAAGCAGATTTCCCCAGTTGTTAAAAAAGATAGACATACCAACATATTCCCTGGTCCTGGTGCTTGGTTTTTAGGTTTGCCACTATCATCCCACTCAATCTCAATTGTTCTCCATTTCTGCCACACTGCCTCAGCTTCCTACCATGCCATGTTGGCTATTGCTGCTGCAGGAGTCACCTCCTTGCAGAATTAAGCTTAGATAATCTTCCTCCATCCATTGCCTCTGAATAACACTAATTCTCTTCAGATGTGGTGTTGTGGTCAATGAATTTATAAGCCCAATTTCACTTTTTGCCCACAGATGGAGGCCAGGTTGCTAAGCATCCTTGCCCAATCTAAGATCCTTGCCCAATCTTCAGTTTCCTATGGGTTCTCTTCCTTCTTTCCTTCCTTCCTTCCTTCCTTCCTCCCTCCCTCCCTCCCTCCCTCCCTCCCTCCCTTCCTTTCTTCCTTCTTTCTTTCCTTCCATTCTTTCTTTCATAAAGAGGCAGCTTTCAAGAACTTTCATTTGCTGGTTCTACAGTGTCTGAATCAATGTAACACATTAAAATGTTTGCTCCCCCCCTCCCAGCCAGGATATTGCATCGAGCATTTGAGATGTTCCAGTCATGTGTCTTTTCTATACAGGCTCCAACGTAATTAATATGCTTACACATGATCATGTAAGTGCAAACTCTCTCTTGTTCTTCCTTCTAGATGTCGGCTTTGGGACTATGGCTGGGTTCTGAACTGGAAAGACCGAGCTCTCTCCAATAAAAGAAAAGCTTCACATGTTGTCTGTGGCTATTGGAAAAGGGAGAACCAAAATTGGAAATGTTTAGTTCCCAGCATCTACATCAGGCAGATCATGGCAGCCTTTAAGTCTAGCTTCAGAGAATCTGACACCCTAGCCACTTACACACACATACAAACACACACACACACACACACACAGAGAGAGAGAGAGAGAGAGAGACAGAGAGAGAGAGAGAGAGAGAGAGAGAGAGAGAGAGACAGAGAGAGACAGAGAGAGACAGACAGAGAGACAGACAGACAGAGAGAGACAGAGAGACAGAGACAGACAGAGACAGACACAGAGACAGAGATAGCGTTGATTCTGTTTATTAAGATATTGTCTCACTACATAGCCTGGCTGTCCTGGAACTCACTATGTAGACCAGGCTGACTTCGAACTCACAGAAATCTGCCTGCCTCTGCCTCCAGAGTGCTGAGATTAAAGGTGTGAGCCACCACACACAGCCACACAAAAGTTTTTTTAAAAGAAGTTGAAGTGTACAGCATCACCTCCAGGGCCTCATCATGCACACACAGATGTTTCTGGTGGATGAACTCCAGCTGGATGTGGAAAGTTTTGAAGATAAAGGGAAGAGGAGTTTTGCCTTTAGGTCTTATTAGTCATAAACATCCAAGGAGTTGTAAGAAGTGATTCTTACCCTGAGTTATGGTTGATGCAGCCCCTTATGCCTCAAAAAAGACATCAGTGACCATTCACATTATCTTTTTACCAGATGATCTCTGAGTCTTTGAGCAAACTCTGGCTCTTCCAAGAACTCAAGACTGCTAGATCCTTTTCAGTCTACCAGTTGTTCTGCCCCCACCCCGCCCCCTCTCTCTCTGGCTTTCAAGACAGGATTTCACCATGCATCCCTGGTTGTTCTGGAACTTGTTTTGTAGACCAGGCTGTCCTCAAACTCAGAGGTCGACTTGCCTCTGCCTCCTAAGTGCTGGTATCAAGGATATGCACCACCACACCGGGCCCTTGAGTTGTTCTTTAAGGCTTTGTTCATCTTTGTGAAGACAGGATCTTCTTGAGACAGGATCTCCTTTAGCGAAAGCTTATCTCAGATTTCTAATATAACTGAAAATGACTCCTTCATCTTGGAATATCCAACTTCCAAGTGCTGAGATTATAGACATGCCCCTCCATAGCTGGCCAATGTTTTCACTCTTTTATAATGTCAGGAGCAGCAGCTGAGACGCTGCCCCCAAGCCAGACGATGTCTCTTCTACTGGAGGCCATCGTCTGGTGACTATGTAGCTTCTTATTTTCTGCTTTTACTCCCAGCCCCGGCCTTTCTTCTAGGTTCTATAAAGAACCCATCTGTTTAGGATCCTCAACGAGTTTGTGTAACTCAGGGCTCTGTCCTAAGCCTTGTATCTTTTCAGCACATCAGTCTTTATCCGCATGATCTTATCTAGTCCACGGTTTCAACTAACATATACATTTGTGGCTGACTCCGAAATACGGAGTAGTATCCCCAGTGTCTTAATCCAGTATGGGTTTCTAGCAAAGTGCTGGGTAGCCATTAGCCACAGAAATTTATCTCTCGTGGTTCTAGGGTCTGAAAGTTCAAGATCAAGGTGCTGCATCTGATGGAGACCCACTTCCTAGTTTTCAGATGATATCTAAGTTCCTAGGGCAGAAGAGAGATCGATGTTTCCTGGAGCCTCCCTTACAAGAGTATCAATCACTTCCACCAAAGGCTGTGACTTTCGATACCCTCATATTGACATTAGGCTTCAACCCACGAAACTGGGAGAATGTAAAATTCTAATCTGCAGCACCAAACTCGTCTCTTTTAAGCTCTGAATTCATTTCCTTATCTTATCTTATCTTATCTTGATACTAGAGACTAAACCTGGGGTGTCTCATACATGCTAAGCAAGGGCTCTACCACCGGACTATACCAGGACCCTCAGACTCATCTTTTAGACCACTTACTAATGACCCTACTTGTTCCAAATAGCTGACCAAACTCAAACCATTGTTCATTCTTCACATTTGTTCATTCTCTATTTTTCTTCAGTTTGCTGAGTTGTATCCTCACTTCCACATAGACAAGAAAACTAAAATGTGACGTATTACTCTCCCATGGCTACCTGGGGCCTAATAATCCTACTGTCTTGTCAGGATGTGTTCGTGAACCCTACCATCCTGATACCTTTTCTTTGCACAGCCATTATGTGCTTTAGTGATGATATCTATTTAGATATTTTTGTGGTTGTTAAAGCCATAGAAATGAACTCTGATTAATTTAGGTTAAAAATGTTTATTTGAAAGGATATTGGCCAAGCTCAGAGAATTGAGGGGAAAGCTTAATAACCATGCTTCAGGAAACTCTAGGTCTTAGGTCTTCCTCACTGCTCCCATGGTGTCCTGAGCTTGTCGCTAATGTGGGTGTAACCTTTTGTTGCACTTTCTTTGTGTTCCTTTCTGGGTTAATTGCTCTCATTAAGGTTGAGAAACAGATTGAATTTATGTTTGGGTGATCTAGGATGGTGTCTGATGCATTATCACATATTTTAAAATAAACTTTGAGTGCCTAACATCATAAAGCACTGAGTAGCTGAAAAAAAATATATATAACAGAACTATGAAATATATATACAAATATATATACAAATAGAACTATGAAATACTTAATGCTCACCAAAAACAACACCCGAAGGCATTGACCAGAAATTCAATCTGAGTAGTAGCATAAAGAAAGAAGAATCCAATGGTTAGGAGAAGTGTTTTTTAGGATGGGGATAGGTATGAGAGAGAAGCACTCCCTGTGTGTATAATATACTTATTGTGTTGGGAGATGGAATGAGAATGTTGGTTAAGAAAGAGATGAAGAGACCCTGGTCAGTCAGTGGGAGGAAGAGGAAGGTTAGACCAATAAGGACTGATCACGCAGATTTTTTTAAAAAATGTGTCTTTGCCTTTACATTCTGTCTTTAGAACAGAGTACTTCAGCATTCTAGATTGCTAATCCTTCAGAATCCAGAAGAGAATCATTGCCTTCAACATGGAAAGTTGCCCTGTTAAGGACTTGTCTCTTCCTGAGATTTCCTAATGTCCTTAAAGGTACCACATGCCAGCGCGTTCTCCTTTCTCCCTCTTTTTCCCTTCTCCTCTCTTCGTTCCCTGCATGCCTTTTCTTTCTTTGTCATAGTCTCTCTATTTTGCCAGGGTGGTCTCAACCTCCTGAACTCAAGGTGTCCTTCTCCCTCAGCCTTTGAAGTAGCTGGGACAGCAAGCATGTGCCACCATGACCAGATGTATCTTTTTATCTTGAATTTTTACTTCTGTGGGATTCCTCCCCTTCAGCCTGGGCTGCACACAAACAAGACATACAACTTCTCATTGGTAGCAATTTTTTTATTTCAATTTTAATACATACTCAAAACTAGAGAGACAGTTCTTGGAAAGCTAAACATGAAAAAGAACAAAGAATTTATTAGCTCACTTACCAAGAAGGGAACTTTCAGGATTTAATTCAATGCAGTCAAAGTCTGGACTTGTTTGTTTGTTTATGCATAGACAAGCAAATTAGAGATAAATCCTAATGTAGGGAACTTATTGATGTGAATTTGGAACATTTTCCCAAATGGTGTTTTGTTTTGTTTGTTTTGTTTTGTTTGTTTTGTTTTGTTTTGTTTACCAGCAGTCTTCATTTTTAAGGCCCCTCATGGGTTACCTCCCTTTATTTCTTATTACTCAAAACAACGGCCACCAAACTTCCAGTTTGGGGGCTTCACAAACCATTCGACAAGACTCTTAAGTTTCACATCCTTGAGGAAACCTCCTTCCCAAGCCTCATTAACCTCTCCTTTCTCTAAATGACAGGTTCCCTAAGTATGTACTCACATTTCTGATAATCCGTATTAAGAAGCACAGGAGGAACTGGAGAGATAGCTCAGCACTTACGATTGCTTGGTGCTCTTGCAGAGGACCTGAATTGATTCCCAACACTCATGTCAGGTGGCCAACAACTGTCTTTAACTTTAGCTTCAGGGAAATCTGAGACCTCCAGCCTCTGCAGACACCTGCATTCATGTGCACATGTCCCTCATACATAATTAAAAGTAAAATGAATCTTCTTTTTTTAAAGTATAGCAGCTCTACTCTACACAGATACACATAAGCACACATGCTCATTTGCACACACACACACACTCATGTGCACACACAGGCTCATGTGCACAGACACACACACACATTTTCCCCAGCTTCTCAGGCCTTGGCTGTGGATAAGGATGGTTGTTAAGTTGAAAGAAAAGGTAACTTGAAAGTTGGAAGTTCCTTAGACTTTCCCCTTCCATTGTACATATGATTTAATTTCATTTCATTTAGAATCCTTAAATAGGTAAATCTCACCACTGTCACCAGATTAGACCTTTAAAATCCTTCAGCTAATGATTTAACTTTACAGATGAAATTGAGACTTGTAAGAAATGAAGTCACTAATGTATTAGTGCATATTTTTTTCTTTTTATGTTTCAGGTTTCATAATTACTTCCCTTCTCCCCTCATTGGTTAAATAAATTCAATTTCTCAAGGGCAAGGATCATTATACTTTACTCAGCGCCTACATCTACAATACCCATTTATCAATCTTCTCTTGTTTCTCACACAGGATCAAGATTGAGTCTAGGCACACGGTGTGTGCTAAGAAAAGAATAATTTATTGACTTGAAGCCTCATAGAGTGTGACTCATTTAGAGGCACTGATTTTAGGCCTCAGTGAATACTTGCTGTGAGTTGGTCCAGTTCTCAGTGAACAGCCATGGGCTCAAAGAGATATTCCAAGTATGTAATCTTCTTTGCTAAGCTGTAAACACCAATTTCTACTAACTTTGTCATGCATAGCATCCTTGATGTTGTGAATCACCGAGTAGAACTTTATTAAATATGTTTTAGTTGACTTCAGGAAAAAACAAAACAAAACAAAACAGAGTTGGATCCGTATTTCATGTGGCAACAAAAGCATTCTTGCCAAAAAGAAAGCACCAGGCTTCTCAAGATGAGTATTACTGAGATAAGGAAGGGCTCTTCATATAGTTCATGCCCTAAAACTGACCTTGCAGAAGAGTCTGAGATCCTGTGTAGCTCTGTAAACACCAGAAAAAAAATTATTTTGAATAAAAATGATGCAATAGGATTAACTGTTATATACATAGAGTACGAGAATACATCAAAGGAGCATAGAATTTAAGATATTTAGACAAAGTGAACTTAATTGAATCTACCCAGTAGGCTTGGGAATATTTTTAAGCCCTTTAGTCTGAATTTGGAGGACTAGAGATATATCTCAGTGGTAGAGCACTTGTTTGGCAAGTGCAAGTCCCTAGATTCAGTCACCAGTATGGGAAAAAAAAAAGAGTCAAGAACTCCAAAATACTTTATAATCAGGCATTACTTCCTTCCCCCTCCCCTCAAGGAGAATTGGTATCTGGTGGAAGACAGAGAAGTAAGGGAACAATAATAGCTCATCACAAATGTTTGCCAACTGGAGACTTTACTACCCTAGTTCTAGAAGAAACTTTTAGACGTGGTCAGGAAAATGATTTGACCATTCATATAAGCAAAGCCAATAGGAATCAGAAATTTGTTGTGAAGTTCCCTAGCTGTATTTCTTTTCGTGACTGACCAAATTAGCCATCACTGGCCAAAGTCAGGCCTGTTTCAATATGGAGGACAAGCAGGTAGGTATTTAAAATAGTAGGATAGTCTAGCTGTCTGGAAGAATTTTCTTGGGCATTCTACTACAGCAACTTCTTTGAGTGAACTAAAACAAACAAACGAACAGACAAACACAAATCAACTTATCAGGGGTCTGCTTGTCTCCGAGAAGCCCAGTAACTCCTGAATCTTAACTTTTCCTTTCCGCAAGATGGATGTGATCCATTTACTTGATGTATGAGTACCTAAATTAGTAATCTCTCAAATTAAGCTCCCAACTTAATCTGAGGAAGTCTGTGGACCTGCAGAAAGACAGGACTCTCGAGTCAGTAATGCAACTGGATGTCACATTCTCTTTTCAGGTTTCAAGAAAGTGGGGGACCAAAGACTTTGGGAAATATTAAATTTGAAAAACAACCAGGTCCAGATGATGAAGAGGTAAGAAAACTCAGTTATATACGTCCCTACATCATCTTTCTTTGGGATTGCTTAAACTATCTTACAAGTAGTAGGTTTCTAAACTTCCTATGTGAAAGCAAAGGGGAACGCACATTTATATACAGAGTGAGGTTAATTTATTCTACTTTTTAAAAAAAGGAACAGAGAAGTTGAGGAGGTAACAAGAACATATCACCAACAAATCAAGACACAAAACTAAAAACCGGTAACTTACCTTAGGAAGTATTAAATCCTAACTTACCTAAACAGTAAGCTATTTTTCTTCTATATAAAAAAATTTTTTTTTTGCTTCTCTAGACAGAGTTTCTGTGTATTATTGGCTGTCCTGGAACTTATTCTGTTGATCAGGTTGGCCTTGAACTCAGAGAGAGATCCGCCTGCTTCTGCTTTCTGAGAACTGAGACCAAAGGCGTGCACCACCACCAACCAGTTTATGTCACTTTTTAATTGATTTTAAAAGTTACTATACAAAGTAATGTTTAGTTTTAGCTGTTTTGTTTTGTAGTACTATAAACTAAATGCAGGTCCTCATGTACGCCCATCAATCACTCGTCTTGGTTGGGTTTTATTGCTGCCACAAAAAACATGATCAAAAATCGAGTTGGGGAGGAAAGGGTTTATGGGGGTTACATTTCCAGATCATAGTTGATCACTAGAGGAACTTAGGACAGGAACTCAAGCAGGGCTGGAAAGTGGAGGCAGGAGCTGATTGCAGAGGCCATGGGCGGAGGGTTTCTGCTTACTGGTTTGTTTCACATGGCTTGTTCAGCCTTTCTTATAGAATCCAGGATCATCACCAGCCAGGGATGGTACCAACTACCATGGACTAGACCCTCAGCCATTGATCACTAATTGAGAAAATGCCTTACAGTTGGAGTTCATGGAGGTATTTCCTCAACTGAGGCTCCTTCCTATCTGATGACTCTGGCTTGTGTCAAGTTGACACACAAAACTGGCCAGTACAATCTTCTCTTTACCTTTTAATACAGGGACTCACAAAGGTGCTCAGTATAACCTTGAACTCAAGATCCTTTGGTCTCTGCCTCTGCTTCCAGTATCCAAAACCACAAGCCTATGCCACAAAGTCTGGCATAGTATATAAGTCATATGTCATATGTATGTGTCAGTATAATTTATTCCTATGTGTCCTCCTCCTGCCACTATTTCTCCATGTTCTCTAGCCTCCCCTTGCTGACCACTTCCTCTTGTCTTAAATAGCACCCTTTTCTGTGTTTCATTTCACCAATATTCTATTATCTACTGTCCTAGTTAGCCTTAACTGTCAACCTGACACAGTCTTGAGTCACCTGAGCAGGTAGTTTCAATTGAAGAATCACCCAGATCAGATTGGCCTGTAGGCATATCTGTAGGGGACTATCTTGATTGTTAATTGATGCAGAAAGGCCTAGTCCACTGTGGGCAGCACCATTCCCTAAGTAAGTAGTCTGTGCTAGAAAACTAGCAAAGCATACGACTGGGAGTAAGCTAGCAATTCCTTCATGGTTTTCTGCTACAGGTTCTTGCCCTGACTTCCCTCAGTGATAAACTGTGGCTTAGAAGTATAAGCCAAATGAATCCTTTCCTTCCCTAAGTTGCTTTTGACCAGTGTGTTTTATCATAGCAACAGAAAAGAAATTAGAACAGCCACCACCGTGAGATTTCTTTCTCTCTTTGATGGTCTCTTTTCTACTTTCACCTGCTCCCTCTTTAGAGCTGATGATCCAAACACAGAATTATGTTTGTCTGCTTTTATTCTGTGTTCTGGGTATGCTAAGAATATAATCCATGGTCTCTGCCTCCTGTGTTGTTCTCACTTTCATTCATCCTTAGATAACCCAGGGTGAAGGGCATGGAGAGGAGCCTTTCCTTCATCAGTCCAAATAACGACACTCCCACAATACAATGATACTAAGCACTAGACCGAAGGGGGCATCAAAATTTAACTTTTTCAGCATCTCTAGAAGAATTGTATTTGCAGAGTTATTTAGAAATACAAAAAGTTTTCTCTTCTTCCTTGTCCTGTGAGTGTCAGTTCCCAGCTCTGTTGGCAGAGTTGTCCCTGGAGGTTCCTGGAAGACACTTCTTAGGTTGTTGTTTTTCTGTAACTGATTTTCACCTTAACTGTTAGCCCCCGTGTTGATGTCACCTGATCTTAGTCCCATATAGGGAAGAAGAAGAGGAAGGGTATGATTCCACCTGCCTAGTGCCCTTCAGCTTCGTGTGTGTGTGTGTGTGTGTGTGTGTGTGTGTGTGTGTGTGTGTCAGGGTCCGTGTGTATGTGTATATGTCTGTGTATGAAGGTCTCTGTGTGTGTGTCTGTGTGTGTGTGTGTCTGTGTGTGTGAAGGTCTGTGTGTGTGTGTGTGAAGGTCTGTGTGTGTGTGTGTGTGTGTGTGAAGGTCTCTGTGTGTGTGTCTGTATGTGAAGGTCTTGTGGGGATGGTACATGTGTATGTGCCTATGGAGACAGGAAATCATCCTGAGGTTTTATTCCTTGGGAATCATGCTGCCTTGTTTTTGAAGACTGTCTCTCACTGGTAGACTAAGCCGACTAAGCAAGGAGCACCAAGGTTCTATCTGTATTTGCCTTCCTGGAGCTAGAGTTACAATCATGGTCCCTGACACACAGCTTTTGATGAGGATGCTGTGGATGTCTTCTTGCTCATGTGGCCCCTTTCTGGACTGAGTTATCTCCCCAGTCCCCATACATGGACCTAGGCAGGTCTGCCTTACCATCTACATCCTTCCCGTTTCAGAATCCTGCTCTCCTGGCTATAGACCTTGTTCCAGAAACACCAGGATACAATCCAGGCAGAATAGGTTCTCCTCAGTTAGTGCCCAGAAAAGACCCTTTTAGTGAGAATGGGGTGAGGCCATACTGTTTCGTGGGTGAGACTATGGCACCAGAAAGTTAGCTCAGTGGGTAAAATTCTTGCACAGCAAGCATGAAGGACCTGAGGTCAGATCCCCAGGTCAAGGTTAGGAATGTGGCTCAGTTGGTAGAGTGCTTGCCTGGCACGCACAAAGCCCTAGGTTAAATCTCCAATCCTGGATAAAACAGGCATGATGGCACATGCCTGGAATTCTAGCACTCAAGAGGCAGAGGCAGGAAGATCAGAAGTTAACTTGTGATACAGGAAACCCAATCTTAATTTTTTTAACGTGGCAGTGTGGGCCCATAACTTTAGTATTTTGAGGGAACTGGACCGAGACAGGAGGATCCCTGGGGTTTGCTTTCTAGCCAATCTAGCTGAATAGGTGAGCTCTGGGGTGAGTGAGAAACACTATCTCAAAAAAATAAGGTGAAGAGAAAGACAACAGATGTTTGCCTCTGGCCTCCACCGCCACCACCACAACCATTACCACTACTACCACCATACACACACACACACACACTGAGAGAGAGAGAGAGAGAGAGAGAGAGAGAGAGAGAGAGAGAGAGGTGTGTGTGTGTGTGTGTGTGTGTGTGACTTGAACCACTAATTCTGTTCCTTGTCTTCAGATCTATGATACAACTGCACAATCAAAATTTGTCCTGAAGAACCTCAGACACTACACAGTCCATCCAAATATGGTAGGTGAAAACCATATCCCCAGAGATCTCTAAGGGCAGATTTCAGCAATGGGTCCACAGCCCTGACTTCAGAGTATCCCCAGTTTCTAGGATGGAGAAATGGAACCACTTTGGGGATACAATGTTGGGACTTGTTTGTGAGGTGGGAGGAGAGACCTGGGGAGAAAGGGGTCCCTGTTCATTCTATTCTTCAGTGGAGAAAACATAATCAGGGGAAATGTGTAATCCACACTCCTTCCTCCCCCCACCCCCAAGTCTTCTTATTCAGAGAAAAGCAAGCTTGGTGGTGACTGTCCCTTCCCCACCCACACCTGCAGTGACTCACTGTGCTTCGTGACTTTTTCTTTTAACATGCTCTGGAGCTTGTTAGTAATGCCTGTGCCTGGAGAGAGATGCTGGTGCTGGTGGAGATGAGAGAAAAGCAGAGCTTGGTTCCCACTCCCAGGGTTTCCAGAAGGCCAACCAGGCTGAGCCACATACAACTCCTATTTGTGCCAGGAGACTGAATGATGGCTCCCTTCCCTTCTCCTCTCCTCTCTTTTTCTCTCCTCTCTTCTCCTCTCTGCTCCCCTCCCCTCTCCTCCTCTCCTTTCTTCCCCTCCCTCCCCTCCCCTTCCTTCTTCCTTCCTTCACTACTTCTCTTTTTTTTCTTTTTGTGAATGACTTTAATCGGCTTGTTCTGTTACTATGGAAACCCCTCTGCTGCATTTCCCCAAGCCCCTAGTTTATTTGCAACTCCAAGGGAAGGCTGTGACAGAGAGCTCCCGAGAAAGTTTCAAATCAACAAATTTAAAGATTTAAAGGCAGGTTTGGTTAGTGTCTACTCAGCCTCTCAGCAGGGTGAGGGGGGGATGGGGACGGAGGATGGGGAGGGGGTGTTAGCCAACTGATTCCTTAGTCTGTCTGGAAATCTTTCTCTCTACTCAGGCCAAATACTATGAGCCTTTGAAGCCCAGTAAACTGCAGAGACTCCTGACTCAAAAGAAGAAAATGAATAGTTTTATGGTAAAGGTGACAGAGTATGATCAGGATATGACGTTACTGCTCATGACTAACAACCCACCGCCCTGCTCCTTCGGCCAGCAGGAAAAGGATGGAGCTCCAATATACTTTCCCCCAGAGTTTCAGTTAAAGGTAATGATGCCCAAGAAGGTCTCCTAGCAACTTGCTTGTGGACCAGAGGGAGGCAGGGGTTGGAGTTAACATAGAGAGAGCCAACTTAACGTAGAGGAGGGTTACCAGGATGCTACTTCTTAGGTCCTCTCTAGGTCTCAGGGTATATACTCCATGAAACTGGAACTGCTGAGTCTGAAGTCAGTGGGGACTACATAGCAAGACACTGCTGCCTTAAAAACGTTGCATAAAAATAATTGCTGAACATATTCAGTAAGCTAGAAACCAGAACAAGACCATAAAGATAACTATAGGACAAATTCCATCCTGAATAATCTTGGCGTCTAATAATCAATAAGCGATCCACATTAGAACAAGTCCACTGTCCCAGGACATGTGACTAATCTAAGAATACTTAAAATATAGAAATTACAGACACTAGAGAAGAATCTCCCTGTTGGGGAAAGGGGAGTAATCAAGGAGGTGACTCACTAGGACAGCATAGGAGAGACCTTCTGATCGGAGGGATGTGGGAAGGCTTGGGGACACAAGAAATCGAGGCAGGAGATAAGACAGCACAACAGATTTGCAGTTTAGAAAGAACATTTGCAGGTTGAAGGAAGGTGTATTAGTTGTAGAAGAAACAAAAATCCAGAGAGACTAGTTGTGAGGCTACTTTAATTCTTGAGGTGAGCAATGCTGAAAAATCGGAACTAAATTCAAAATAGCAGAATAAGTGAAAAAAGTCGATTTAAGGAATATTTGGGTGTCAGGAGCTGAGGAAAACATTGACAGGCTAGAGAGGGAACCCAATCTAATGGGGAAGAAATTAAATAAGTTGACAGTACAGACGAACGAGTCTTATATAGTTTAGAGTCTTGGAATGGGGCAGCCCAAAGACCGATCCTTAGAACAAACTGGGAGTTGGGAGTTGGTACTTTTTAAATCACTAGATGGATGGCAGTGAAGGATGCCAAAATAAAGTGGTCTGTCCTGGAAAAAAGAACTCATGGATTCATTGTCTTTGGTCTTAGAATTTGTGCCTTTCTACAGTAGGTTCAAGTGTTTATTGTGACAGTGGGTGTAAGGTGCTCCTGAGAAACAAATGTAGCCAGGACTACTGTCCTTAACACAAAGAAGGAAAAACAAACAAAAAAACAAAAACAAAAAGCAAGCATGTAACCTGAGTTCACTAAGAGCTCTCTTTCCAAAGCTGTCCCTTGTGAGTCCCCGAGGTAGAGGGAGGCAAGGACCTGATTGTCCTTCCGAGGTGGTCTGGGTGGCACTTTATTAATGGGGCAGTATTAAGGACCCAATTCTAAAGACTGGAACGGCTCTTTAATATTCCTGATGCACCCCTCCCCTACTCTTTTTGGTCCTGGATTACATATAAGAAAAGTATTCTTTACTGTGCCTGGGCACAGTGTACAGTCCAGTAGGCAACCTGAGGAGTGTGCGCATCAACCGTTGCTGCTCTCACTCCCTTCCTGATGCCTCTGGCCCTGCCCTGTCTCCTAGGAGAGTGCCTAAGAAGCTCTGTTTTGTAACACTATAACCACATCTCTACTCCTAGCATGGACCAGATACCAGATCCAGTGAAACAAAATTCCTAGGCTGGTAACTGACCTGTGGTGCAGACTGGTGCCTCTCCAAACCCAAACAAGCTAAAAACTAAACCAGCTGCTCTACCAACCACCAAATCTTGAGTAAATCACAGATTGGATTTTTTTTTTTTTAATTCTAAGCACCTGAATTAGAAAATGAAAAGATTGGGGCAATGGGAATGAAAATTGAAAGAGCACACAGGATGATGTCCTAGAAGAATCAAACCATGGGAAGAAGGGTGGTCCAAGGGCCAGGCATGTAGCCAGGTGAAGTTATAGGAAGTGGAGGAAGCCGGAGTAGGGGGAGAGAGATAGATATAGCCTTAGAGATTGTATCTCTCGTATCTCTCTATATGCCCGTATATATGTAGGTTACAAAAGGGCAAAGGGGCTACAGATGTTTCAGAGTTTGAGGAGGAGGGAGGGAAGGAGGAAAGGGGAGAGTGGAGGAGGAAGAAGGGACTTGTTAGTGATGTATTAATGCTTAATACGAGACGGCAACCCTCCACTCATGCCACCTCAGCTTCTAAATAATGTCCAGTTTCTGCTTATTTTATTTGCTTTTAAATGTTAACGAAAAAAGAAAAGGAGAAAAAAAGAGCTTTATTTTTTTGTGAGAAGATGTAAAATGATTTATATTATTTTAGCTAGCCCATATAAAAGACACAAAATCCTGGTATTGTGACTTATACTTCCCAGCCATATATCCCTTGTTAGATGTGATGGACCAAGAGCACGTGCCCAAGTGAAACAAACCCTGAGGACAGGCTGATGGAGCGGAAATAACCCAGGCGAGGCTCAAACATCAAGTACCAAGGGACGCATGGCTGGGAAGCAATTAGAATAACGTAAAACCTGCCCAAATCTAGCTTTACAGCCTGTGAATAAAATACCAGGATTGTATGACTTTTATACAGGCTAGGTAAAATAGTGTAAATCATTTTACAAGGAGAGAGAGTGGCGTGTGGAGATCAGAGGACAACCTGCGGGGTCAGCTCTCTCCTTCCATCATGTAGGTCCTGGGGATTGAACTCAAATTGTCAGCCTTGGCAGTAAGCCCCTTTATCTACCTTTACCACAGAGCCATCCTGCCATCCCCTTTGCTTGTTTGGTGGTTGTTGTTTTCCCAGACCCAGTTCTGCTAAGGTTTCTGCTGTTTTTAATGGCAGGGTCATTACCTACATGTTAGTTTTTTGGTTGTTCTGTTTCATTAAGTCACCTATTAATATAATTCGCGTAAGGTCCTATATCTTCAAACTAGAACCACTCAAAGAGAAGGAGTTCAGAAGGAAAATGCATTAGTTCAGTGGCAATACCAAGCGTTTTAAAAAGGTTTTCAAGTTATGAAAGTAAAAGCTTAATATGTCAATTGATAGCTTGGTCATTGGTTCAACAAACATTTCTTTTCTACTATGCGTCAGACCCTGTGAAGGTTAAGAGACTAAAGAGGTATCAGTGACTGATCTAGAGTCTTTGCTTTACTGAAGTGCAAGCCTACTGACTTAGAATATCTACGCAGACTGCAGGCAAAAAAGCAACCAGGCAGATCATGTATAATGTGACACGTGCTTTGAAAAATCAGAAAAGGGGAAAGGGAGGTTTAGATAGTGTGATTCGGGGGTGCTCAGCAGAGGTTATGACTATTCAGTAGACATTCCAGGGGACATATCATGTGATTGCTGCTCCTAGCAAACTGGTCTCATTTTACATAGCCTCCCATTAGGAAAACATTGCCCGTAACTTTCTCTAGTGAGATAAATCACAAGAATAAGGCAATTCAAATTGAGTCAGGTGACACATAGTTCAATATATCGACACTGCTTATCTTGGAAGAAACAGAGCCTAGGTGGAACCTAGTAGATTTTTTTTTTTTTTAATCGAGCGTGCTTTGTAAGAGGCACTGGCTTCATTCCGCTTGAACTATCTTAGGAAAAAAAAAACGCTACAAGGAGACTCGTATTAGCTGATTAAAGATGAAGCTTATTATTAGCATTGTTCTCATTATGATTAGTGTGTGTGTGTATTACATGGAGAAGGCAGAACAGGCGTGTATTATTAGAATGTGTGGAAGTGGATTGGAGAGATGGCTCAGCTGTTAATGGCTAGACTCACAACCAAAAATATAAGAATGTGTGGAAGTCAGAACAAGTTTTGTGGAATTAGTTCTAGGTTTGGAACTCAGATTTCCAGGCTTGTACAGCAAGCATCTTCACCTGCTGAGCCAGCTTACCAGCCTTTTAGGTTGGCTTTGCTTTGTTTTTAGGCAGAAGACAATTGGACCACTTGACAGGAAAATTATGGATGGGATGTGAGAGCCAGATGGACAGTCAGTCAGACTGGATGACTTTTAAGAGAGTCTGAAAGCTTTTGATTATGTGACCTTTAGGAATGGTAAAATTATGACCTCATAAGACCATTCATTCTATGGCCTTTCCACAGCAGAAAAAAAAAAGCAAAAAACCAAAAACATAGCAGTAAGGCGGCTGTCTCCAAGGAAGGAAGGTAGAGTTCTATGGGTCTGCTTCCCAATTTATACCTAAATATTTGGTCTCCCAAGCTGTTCACAGATTGGGTCTGTTTTAAGTGTGCTGTGTCCAAGACACAGACAAGCACACGTGTCTTTACCCAATGTCAGAATTCATTAAGTGACAATAAACTCACAAGCCACTTTGCTTTCTTTGGTTGGCTGCAATTTGCCAAGCACTCCTGATTTCCCTTGATAGCTGGCTGCTGGCAAACACAGATTGTTTTATTACAATCCTAACTACGAATAAAAACTCTCAACTCTGTGCACATTACGTGTCACATGGTGAATCCATGCATCCATCCACCCACAAATGTGAAGGTTTCAGAATGGCTAGAAAAGGGATAGAGAGGCTTCACAGTTTAAGAAGTTGTAAGAGGCCTTACTGGAGGCAGAGGCAGAGAGCTCCTGTGGATTCAAGAAAGAATCACCACAGGTGGTTAGATAAGATTAACAATCTGTTTGTAGAGGAACCCAGTTTGAAAGCTGCTAGAAGCACAGAGCTAAGTGGTGGTGTGGCAGGGTCCAGCTGAGCTGCAGAGGCCTAGACTGTGGAGATGTGGTGCAGTGTGGGGTCCTGGGGTCCGGACGGATGAAGGGATGAGTGGATAGGGAGGATATCAAGTAAGCCTTGACAAGGAGTGGAGACAAAGCTGAGCCAAAGCCACAGGGTCAGTCAACAGTTCTCGAGTTGTCAATTCCTTGGTACACACACTGGTCAGATGATCAGTCACTGAGGCCACCACCATCACAGTGTTTGGTGTCTTTATGGAGTTCAGGAGAGAGTGCTGTGCCCTTCAGCTTTAGGAATAAGTTATTAGTCAGTCTGCTTCAGGGTTGGTGCTGAACAGAAGATGGTTTCTACATGTGCTATAAAACACAGAGTCCTCCTTCTCCACACCTGTCCTCAAAATGAAATCAAAAGCTCCTTTGTTAAATGGTGTCACTGGAAGAAAGGAACAGCTAAAATGTCATCGTTTTACACAATATGGAATAACTTAGAGCAGAGCACAGCTTTTCTGCCACAAACCCTTCCAAACCCAGGAACTTCGTCTGCCATTAATTTTCAGGAGCCCATTGCTAAGGAGTTCAGCCAGTTACTCAAAAAACTGACCGTCTTGGGAAGGTTACCTGAGGATAAAATGGGTCTTTCCCCACTTCCTCTCTTCATGGTCTTTGTGGTTTCTTCTTTTCTGATAGGCTGGGTCTGGCATTTTAACCTTTCATATTCCATTGTGATTTAGTCTAGAAACTCAGTTCCAGTTTTAAACTTGTAGAGACTCAGCTTCCTTCCCTCTTCCCTCTCTTTTCCCCTCAGGAAACTCTCTACCGACGTAAACCCAACAAGAATGTCTTCCTTCCCACAATGTCTCAGAAAAAGAAGTTAATACCAGAACTGAAGCCAGTCTTCCCTATGAAACGGATAGGTGATCCTAACTTCAAGGGACAACAATGGTTTAGGTGAAGTGCTAGCTCTTATTGGGCCTGTTGTTTTCTGTTTTCTTTCCCTTGTATGCATTGCTGTATACTTTAGCAAGCAGAAATGGAAACCCAGGGAGATTTCGGATAAGGTCAACTGGAAGAGAATGCTCTGGAGAAGCTTCCCCATGTAGTTTTGGTTGTAAAGAAGATGTCAGAACACATTAAGACTTTCTTCCTGACGTAAGTGTTATCTTCAGCAACAGGACCTTACCATCAGGTAAGGGAGACATAGTAGGACCAAGGCACAATGTGAACTCACAGAGACTGTGATAGCTTATACAAGATCTTACCAGATTCAAGACAGAAGGGTGCCAGCACTGAGAGGGAGAAGTAGACACCAGATTCTGGTTTCATAACCAAGAAACTGTCTGCAATTGATACCTGATGGCAAAGGGAAAATTGGTTTTCTCCAATGGAGTCTCACTAGTCTCCAATGGAGTATATCAACTACATTTCAGGGTAGGTCCCATGCCTAGGAGTTGTTGGCCAACCCAACAAAACAAACTCAATGGTGTTTTTGTGGACTTTTAATTTTTCTTTTCTCTTTCTTTCTCTCTTTCTCTTTCTCTCTCTCTTTCTTTTTCTTTCTTTCTTTCCCTTTCTTCCTTTCTTTCTCTCTCTCTCTCTCTCTTCCTTTCTTTCTTTCTTTCTTTCTTTCTTTCTTTCTTTCTTTCTTTCTTTCTTTCTTTCTTTCCTTCTTTCTTTTTGAGATATGGTTTCTCTGTGTAGCCTTGGCTGTCCTGGAAGTCATTCTGTAGACCAGGCTGGCCTAGAACTCACAGAGATCCACCTGCCTCTGGCTCCTGAGTGCTTGGATTAAAAGCATGCACTAGCATGCCCAGCTTGATTTTAAGTTTTGTTGACTGTTTTTTGTGTTTCTTGTCTTTTGTTTTTGTTGTTGTTGTTGTTTTTGGTTTTTTGTTTTTGGGTTTTTTTTTTTTTGCCTTGTTTTTGTTTCTAATTCTTTTTTTTGAAACAGAGAAAGAGAAAACAGAAAGTTGGGTGAGTAGGATCAGGGAAGAATTGGGGGAGGGAAATCACTTTCAAATATATTTTTTGTATGAAAATGTTTTATTTTTAATTTGGATTTTAAATACAGTTGGTTTGTTGTCGTTGTTTTGTTTTATTTTGTTTTTCTGTTTGGCTGTGTAGCTTTTGGCTGACTCTGTAGACCACATACTCAGATATGCCTGCCTCTGCTTTCCAAGTGCTGGGATTAAAGGTGTATACCACCATTTCTTGGCTTATGTGAAAATGTTTTACTGAAAACATTTTTCAATAAAAAAATAAGAAAAAAGTCCATGTAAGATATAGCTTCCCAACACAGCCTATATCATCACTTATTTGCTAATAAAAGAAACACAGCCATGCAAAACTAAAGTTTTCCACTGACAGTAATTTCAAGACTGAAGGAAAATGTATTTAAAGGTCTGTGGCTTTTGTTTTTTGTTTTGGTTTGTTTTTTTTATGTGTATGCGTGCTCTGTCTGCATGTACACTTGCATGCCTGAAGAGGGCATCAGACCCCATTTTAGATGGTTACGAGCCACCATGTGGTTGCTATGAATTGAACTCAGGACCTCTGGAAGAACGTTCTTAACCACTGAGCTATCTCTCCAGCCCTAAGGGTCTGTATTTTGAGGGTAGAGAATAATAAAAGTGTGAAGTAAGGACAAGAGGAACAAATGCTATGAGGATACAAAGAAAAAGAAGGTTTTTGAAAGCTGGGGAGATGACTCAGTAACACACTCACTACACAGACTTTGAGGACCTAAGTTTAATCTCCAGCATCCATGTTAAAAAGCCAGGTGGTGTGGTGAAAACTCATTATGCCAGCACTGGGAAACAGGAGGGTCCTTGGAGTTTCCTGGCCAGATAGTCTAGCAAACTCCAGATTCAGTGAGAAGCCCTGTCTCAAAAAATTAGCTGGAAACTGAATGAGGAAGACACCCAAAACATGTCTCTGGCCTCCACACTTGCATATGCACATAAGTGCATGTGCATGAACAGAACACATGTGAATAATTATTTTTTTAGCAAACATAAAACGTTTTATTTGTAACTATTCATAGGAGGAGATTTTTATTTAATACTGAGAAGACAGAGGATTCTGAAATTGGCTGCAAGGTTTACTCTCTGTTAAGCTTTCAAACCTTCCCCTCCATTTTTTTTTAAACCAACAACCCCAACTTTCTGGTCATTGTTCTTTCTTCTTTCTTGTGATCTCTGAGGATATAGCTTTTAGGTGACCAGTGCCATTAACCTGTAGCCCTAGACCAACCAAGTATACTTTTTTTTTTTTGGTTAAGGTTTTCTACTGACAGTGATTTCAACATCGAAGGGAGGTATTCTGAAGTCTATGCTTTAAGAAAACAGAAAAAACTGTATCCTAACCTCATCTTTGCCCCAGCCTGCCAGAGAGAAACAACAAAACGTGGTAAGGTCTCCCGCTTCTGTACTGTGATTTACTGAACCTAGAAATGGGCTGCAAGGAGAATCTACTGGCCTAGAGAGTTGTCTGAGCTGGCATCTTTTGTGATGGGTCCAAACACTAACTTTTCTTGTAGATGGAAGTTAAGATGGTGCTAGACTATTTTAATATTCAAATTTTGAGACGGTTCAAGAAGGTATAGGGTTTTCTGAACTATATCATCTAACATGTTAATTGTTTTTGCCATAATTATGTATTCTAAAGGCTAAAAACAAACAAACAAAAACCTCTCAAAGTAAATAATACCATAATTGCTGACAACATGATTCTGATATTTAGGTACATATAGGTTGAAATATTTATCTGTGCATAACCACACTTTCTGGAAAATTGCTTTAAAGGGCCAATGGTTAAGTGTGTACATTGCAAGTCGACTGTAGTGGCTCATGCCTTTAATCCCAGCACCTGAGAGGTAGAGGCAGGTAGATCTCATGAATTTGAGGCCATCCAGGTTTACATAGTGAGTTCTAGTACCTGTCTTGAAACATTATTACTAGAAAAAGTATGCGAGTCTCATAGGCCCACAAGTCTCTTTGGGATAAGGGTGAGATTGGGGTAAAGGAGGGTTGGGTCCAGGACACGTAGAAGGTATAGCAAGAATCCTCATATATCATCTCTCATTTGATAACACCCATGGGGGTCTCTGTCTTAGACTCTTACTAAACACCAAAGGTACCAAGAGTCTAGACCAAGAAAAACCTTGTGTGTTATATAAATATGGGCTTAGATTTTCTCCACTATGTAGTTGGCCTCACTGAAGGGTTTCCAGGTGTCAAACACACAACTGTAATTTAGACATGCATTGATGGCCTTTTATACTTCACCACCATAGCTTTAGCAAAAGGCAGTCATTTCCTAGGGGTATAGGATATACTACTCCACCTTTCCACTGGCTCCTTTGGTCTTCTCTGTTCCTTCTATACTGATTTGCTACCCTTTCCATCCTCTCCCTACCTGTGCTTCTCCTTGATTCCCCATATACAACTAAAACCAATCTATATAGAGAAAACAACAAACAAACAAAAACCCCTGATCAATGTAGAAAGGAACTGAAGCAGCAGAGTGATCCATCTTGCTTGAAAGAGCTCAGCCCCACCTCACCCCCAGTGTATTCACTCTTCCACACGCTCCTCTGACATTACCTGTTTTGGTCAATTGCCAGACTTCATGTCCCTGTCCCTACCTAACTCCTAATGACTATGGTCCAGAGGGCCTCTCCTCCAAATCTTCTTTCAGTTTCAGCTGCAGAACATATAAGAGGAAACATCTGTTTCTTACATGAGAAATTCCACATTATGAATATGGGTTGAACTTACTATAGAAGTCAAGCGAGGCAGCCTGTATGTATGTCTGCTTACCACTTATGTGCTTGCTGCACAGAGATCAGAGGAAAGAGCATCGGATCACCTGATGGTTGTGAGCCACCATGTGGGTGCTGGGAACTGAACTCAGGTCCTCTGCAAGAACAATAAGTTCTCTTAATCACTGAGCCATCTGTCCGGCCCTTAGCATAGTACTTTTAATCAGGATGGAGCAACATCTTAAGTGGTGTCATTACTAAGGTTTAGGCACATTATTCAGCTAAATCTATATATGGTGGGAATTTTTTCTTTTTCTTTTTTTTTCTTTCTTTCTGTTTTTTTTGTTTGTTTCTTTGGTTTTTTTTTGTTTTGTTTTGTTTTTTTGAGACAGGGTTTCTCTGTGTAGCCCTGGCTGTCCTGAAACTCACTCTGTAGACCAGGCTGGCCTCAAATTCAGAAATCTGCCTGCCTCTGCCTCCCAAGTGCTGGGATTAAAGGCATGCACTACCACTGCTTGGTGTCTTTTTGGTTTTTCAAGACAAGGTTGCTCTGTATAGTCCTGGCTGTCCTGGAACTTGCTGTGTAGACTAGGCTGGCCTTGAACTCAGAGTTCTGCCCGCTGGGATTAAAGGTGTGTGCTATCATGCCTAACTTGAAATTTTTCTTAAAGATACGTAATCTAATCTAGGTAAGACCTTTTCTAATTTTGCAAGAGCCCTGTCAGGATGAGTTAGATATACATGTATAAAGTAGTATGACAGCCTACAGCTCTAGTGTCATTTATGGTGACTACATATTCCCTCTCCAGATGTGAGTGCTTTACTTTTGTACCTAAAACGGCAGTTATGTGCATTTACTCAACAATAACGAATGTGCCAGGGTGTTTTACTAATGGTGCCAATTCCAAGCTAACATCCTCTCTGTCCCCCATATGATGCCCCATCATTGTGTGTGTGTGTGTGTGTGTGTGTGTGTGTGAGAGAGAGAGAGAGAGAGAGAGAGAGAGAGAGAGAGAGAGAGAGAGGAGAGAAGTTGTGAAGTTTGGTTAGAAGGTTGCCCAAGAGGCAAACCACGCCCTCAACTGAGGACTGTAGTTAAGATCTTAAAGTAGACAACGCCCTAAGAACAGGTGAAGCTGGAAAGACCATCTAGAAATGTGATGCCTTCGATGTCCAAGGTTTAAAAAAGCGTGTTTTCCATACTCTGAGACAAGGACAAAAATGAGTAAACACTTGGAAAAGCACTGAGGCACGTGAATCTGTGTCCTTTAAATTACTTGAGTGTTAATCAGTATGGCTGCAGATTGAATCCCTTGAAAAGGGTGAAAGCTACGAAGACTACACTGGTTTGGGTGAAGAAGGAATCATAAGAGGTTGGGAAAGGCAGTCCCCAAATCTACCCTCTTGGTAAGAGTTAAGACCAGCTTTTCTGGTCACTCCTATTGGATTACATCATGTCTTCCTTTTAGTACACTTCTAGTGCTCTCAGAGTAGCACATTCAATGTGTCCTGTGCTTTGCCGTAGTTTCCATGGAGCCAGAGGGTGAAAAACCAACTTCGAAAGTGCTTTGGGAACCACTGACATTTTCAAAGCTCCTAGAACAGAAGCCTACAAGAAGTGTGCCAGGGGAGAGCTTCTTTCGCCATGGAAGGGCCCAGCAGTGGATTGTCAAAAGTGCGGCTGTTATTAAGTGAAGACAAATCCTTCAAGACCCTCTCCTCACTCTTCAGGAACTGAGGGGCCCTGGATAAGTCACCAACCAAATAAAGTTCCATGTTTGTTGTCTCAGACCTGAGTTGCAGAGTTTGTGAAACGGGGCGTGGCAAGCCTCAGGGCAGAGCCTGGCCCCGCCCCCGTGCGACAGTGGGCGGAGCAGAGGGCGTGGCTGCGTCCCTAGGGGGCAAGGGCAGCCGCGGAGGCCCGAGGGGGGCGGGCCTTGGCCCCGAGTGACGGCCCGCCGGCCCAACCGGTGTGAGAACACAGGGCCTGCCTTCCTGCAGCGTCTTCCGTTCGCCGGCTGCGGCGCCTGGGACGGTTGCGGTGGGTCTGGGCGTTGGGAAGCCGTCCAAGATGATTAAAAAATTCGACAAGAAGGACGAAGAGTCTGGTACGCGCGGCGCTCCGGACGCCCACCCTCAGGCGCCAGGATTCCCTCTTCCCTCGCCCGCAGCCACCTGCTCTGGGGGCGGCCGCAGCGGCGGGGTCTGCCCGAAGCCCCTCCCCCGGCGCCGGGGCCTCCCCTCGGGCCGCGCGCTCCCGGCCGGGAGTCGCCTTGAGCGCTCGGCGGCTCCGCCCCGGCGCGTCCCCGCCCCCCGCGCCCGCCCCCGACCGAGCCCCTCTGAGCCACCCCTCCGTGGGGCCCTGTCGGGGGGCGAGGTGCGCGCGCATGTCTTGGTAGTCTGGGGTTGCTGGTGGGGTTAGGCCCCAGGGCGAGCACCCCGTTTTGGGGGCTGGGGTCGACCGGGCCAGGGTTGCGTGTTTATGGACTCTGAAGGGCCTTGATTCTCCTGTTCCCAGGGGTTAAGACTGCCCGGTGGGACACAGCTCATTGAATGAGCAGGCATCCAGAAGTGACTTGCGTGTTGATACCTGTCTGTGGTGCAGTGCAAGTGGGGAAGATGCCAAGCCTCTTCAAAAAAAAAAAAAAAAATCTTCAGCTCTTCAGTGGTAGCTGCTCTCACAAGTGTGGTGGAAGGTTGGGTTAGTGGACCTTCATGGCCTCATCCTGCATGGCCTCTTTACATCTGTGATTCTCTGCGAAACTGTTCCTTTCTGCTTCAGTAAATGTGTGAAACACATAAAATAGGGCTTGCTTTTAGGGAAATCCATAGTGTCCTGTCATCTCATTACTCTTGGTGGTGGTGGAAACGACACATTTGTTAACATCCATGGGATGGGGGAGGGGGAAGCAGGGAATGAAGGCACTCATTTTGAACAGGGTTCCTATATCAGGAGAAGTCCAAGATATCTCAGTATGGCAATGACAGAATTTGTACCAGAATCAAAATTACTTCATCCAACTTATTTGCATATTAGTAATGGTTGTCCTTGTGACTTCCAAGGGATCATTCTGTCTAGGAGAGAATTTCCCAAGCATGCAATATCCTCCTTTAGAAAAGTCTTTGTAGGCCAGCTACTGAAGACCTTCTCTTTTTCTTATACTATAGGTAGTGGTTCCAATCCTTTCCAGCATTTGGAGAAGAGTGCTGTCTTACAGGAGGTATGGCTTGGATGTGTACAGTGCCTTATCGATCCTGTTTGTCAATGATGGGAAAAAAAATAACCCAACGAGGTACTAAAGTCAGGACAGCCAAAATAACAATGAAGGACGGTAGACCCACCTGACAGTCTGAAAATCAGTCTTCCCCCACATTTGATCAAAACTAGAAATTCTTTTTTTTATTTATATATTATAAGTAACAGGAGTGTTACAGCGCAGAGGATGTGGAGTGGAGGAAAAGGGAGAGTCTGGAACTATAGAAATGTACAGACGTACAGACTGTTGTGTGCTAGGGGATTTTAATGAAACGTCAGGAGCGGTAAGTGCAAGGTTATTCTAAGAACTTACAGATGTTAAGCTCGTGGTATTCATATGTAGACAGAGACTCTGGTAAAGTCTTTAAGATTGAGGTTGTCAACCTAAGGGAATAAAGTATAGCCAGGGAAGCAAGTTGTATCTGATCATTTATTGTACCCCATACTAACTTGAGATCATAGACAACTGTTATTACTTGGATATTGTACTAACATATTGTTAGGATAGTAAAGATAGTTTTTGGTGTCCTCTATGATAGAAAGTACACCATATATAGCATACTGTTTTGCATATTTCTGTAGGCACGCATATTCAACGAAACACCCATCAATCCAAGAAGATGTTTGCATATCTTGACAAAGATTCTTTACTTACTCAACCAGGTAAACTATTCTGATTTCCTTAGATTTGTGTATTAAGATAGAAATAAGTAACCTATAGTGAAGAACTTACTGAGAAGTAGACTTGTTTTTTTTAAAAAAAAAAAAAAATCGCCGGGTGGTGGTGGCACACGCCTTTAATCCCAGCACTTGGGAGGCAGAGGCAGGCGGATTTCTGAGTTCGAGGCCAGCCTGGTCTACAGAGTGAGTTCCAGGACAGCCAGGGCTATACAGAGAAACCCTGTCTCGAAAAACAAAAACAAAAACAAAAAAAAATCATGTAATTTGAAAATCCACAGTGTTTGGTTAGAACAATAATGTGTAAAAGTTCTTTAATACAAGGACTGAACCTTATATTCCTTTCTAAATTCATGAGATATTAGACCAGCTAAACATGTACGTTGATTTGAAGTCAACAAATACTACTTAAAACATACTCGATACATGTATTTACTTTTAGTTTTTTAAAGATTCGTTTATTTATTTTATGTGTATGAATGTTTTACCTGCATGTATGCATGTGCACTGTATGTATGCTCAGTGTTCATAGATGTCAGAAGAGGGCATCTGGTCCCCTGAGACTAAAGTTATGGAGGGTTGGAGCTACCATGGGGGTTCTGGGAAACAAACCTGGATCCTCTGTAGAGTAACAAAAGTGTTCTTAACTGCTGTGCCAACAGCGTGTTTCATGTATTTTGAGATTCTTTGAAAATACAATGTAAAGTCAAACAGATTTCAAGTATTTTGTTTGCTTATTTATTTGGCATAATAGTGAAGTGTTGAAATTTTTGTCTTAATGTTCAGGTTTTATATTAGTATCATTATTACACTAATACTGTCAATATGATTCTGGACAAGTAATTTAATCATTATGTGCCTCATAATGTAAGTGAGGGTTGTAATACCAATCTTTTAAGCATTATAGTTAAATGAAATAGTAGATATAAACAATTATAATAGTGCTGGGCACATAGTTTGTATTCAGAAATACTTTCCATTTGTAACTCAGCAAGTTTTATTGCATACCTGCTGTGTCTTATGAGCTGTTCTAGGCACTGGAGTTACAGTAGACGAAACCAAAAAAAAAATTTTAAATTCTGTGTTCTATTATTGATATTAATTTTCCTTTTTACTTTTGCTTCAATTTATAAATGTAATCTCAAAAAATTTAGAACCTTAGAAAATAGAATTTTATTTTGTAGACAACATATATATATATACATCCTATATCTGGATTATTTATATGTAATGCTAAATGTGTTATACTTACCAACTTAAATTCTAAGAAAACATTTAGTTTTGTTACATTTACTTAGTAGTTTTGTGTATGCTTACATCAAGTGCATGTGGCAGGCAGTTCTCTTTCTTTCATGTAGAACCTGGGAAATGAACTCAAGTCTTCAGGCTTGACAAGTGTCTTTATCTGCTGATGCATCTCATCAGTACCTCATCAGGAGTTTTTTATCATGTTATTTTATAATTAAAGTTTTGTTGTTTTATAAATAAAGTTTAATTATATCTTAAAACCCCCTAATTTATAGTTTTAACAAAATTTTGTTGTTTGCAAATTGAAACTTGAGAAACAAAAAGACATGTCTGTTCTTGAGCAGCGTAACTGTAGTGGTATGTAAGGACATCCAAGCCAAGATTGGTGTGACTTACCTCTCTAGAGCATATTCTGTATTGTGTCAAAAGTGGCTAATTTCACTGTACCAGCAGAGTTCGCAGTAGTGAAAGTTGATTCAAAGTAGTCAGTCAGGGTTGGCCAATACCTTTCTTGGAGCAACTAATGTTGAGGCAGTTGTCTTGAGAAGGAGATTGCCAAGGACAGCATGAACTCGGTCAAGTAGAACAGCTTGGGAGTCATTCGTCTCCTTCCCTGGTTCTTGGTAGAACATTAGAAGAAGAAAAAACAAACAAAAACACCAAAACACTTCAAAATTTCTACTGGAATTGACACAGCCACAAGTTCTGAATTGTAAGTCTAAAATTGTAACTTAAGATTGTTCTTATATAAAGAATCCCACAGGCTTCTGGGTATTTGGTAAGTTTTACACTAAGAAAGGTCTCTCTTGTTGATAAACAAGTTGGACACTGATTTAACTAGTTGTAAACTCTTGTTATACTTTGTCCTTCATCCTAAACTTAAGATATTTTTTTAAATTTAATTTCAATTTTTTTTACTTATTCACTTTACATCCTGCTCATTGCCCACCTCCCAGTCATCCCCCCACAAGCCTTCCTCCTCACCTCTCCCCTTCTTCTCTGTGGGGGTGTGGGCCCCTGGATATCCCCCCCAACCCTGGCACTTCAAGTCTCTGCAAGGTTAGGCACTTCCTCTCCCACTGAGGCCAGACAAGGCACCCCAGCTAGTAGAACATATCCCACAGACAGGCAACAGGTTTTGGGAAAGCCCCCCTCCAGTTGTTTAGAACCCACATGAAAGGCAACAGTTTTTGGGATAGCCCCCCTCCAGTTGTTTAGAACCCACATGAATGCTAAGCTGCACGTCTGCTACATATGAGCGGGGAGGCCTAGGTCCAACCGTGTATGTTCTATGGTTGGTGGTTCAGACTCTGAAAACCCAGAGGGTTCAGGTTGGTTGGCTCTGTTGGTCTTCCTGTGGAGTTCCTATCCCTTTCAGGATCCACAATCCTTTCTCCTATACTTCTATACAAATTCCTAAGCTCCATCCACTGTTTGGCTGTGGGTGTCTGCGCCTGTCTGAGTCAGCTGCTGTGTGGAGCCTCTCAAAGGGCAATATGCTCTTGTCTGTAAGCATAACAGTGTCATTAACAGTGGTAGGGATTGGTGCTTGCCCATGGGATGGGTCTCAAGTTAGGCCCGTTATTCTTTGGCTATTCCCTCCCTTAGTCCCTGCTCCCTCCTCCGTGCCTGCATTACTTCTAGACAGGATAAATATTGGGTTGAAAGTTTTGTGGGGTGTTGGTGTCTCTACTGCTCCACTGGGGTTCCTGTCTGTTTGTAGGAGGTGGCCTCTTCAGGTTCCATATCTCTGATGTAGTGAGTCACAGCTAAGATCACCCCAATTGATTCTTGGGTGCCTCTCTTGTCCCAGGCCAGGTTAAAACACTTTTTTTTAAAATCAAAATTCTTATACTCATGGCAAATAGATGTAAGACTACTTGTATTTTATGTAAAAGAAATTAAGTCCAATACTTTATATAAGATTACTTTATTGGGAGAAATAAGTGTTGAAATGGTAATATTTTAAGAAGTTTATGACTAGAAATGTTTTGAAAGTTAGTGAATAAGCTCTCTAGCCGTGGACTGCCAGATCAGCAGCATCAGCGTGTTGGGAGCTGTTACTGGGTGAGAATGTCCTGCTTCTCTGAGAGTTCTCCACAGGGGACTGTGTTTTGACAAGGTCTTTAAATAATCTGCTATTCACATTAAATATTGTAAGATCCAAATCATACTTCTAAGAGTTTAAAGAGTTTAGGGTCTGTGTTTTGGGATCTATAGCAGCCCTTGAAACAAAAATAAGGGGGTTCTAGATCCTTCTCTTTTGTATTGAACCCTATTTTGCCATATATTCTTGGATTCCTCATAAGCAATCCTTTTTTTTTTTTTTATCTATAATGCACCTGTCCTATACTGGACATGGACCAGCCATTAGACTCTGCAAATGCAGGTGCAAGACCTGCTTGTAGGTACTGTGACCTTACCATGCAATGCAGATTGGAAATTCTATGTACTATTTTTGCCTGTTGGTATATTTCTTAAAGGAAATATAAGCAGCTTCTGTTAAAAATGTAGATACTACAATTCCAGAAATTCTAAGAATGGTGTGCTATTTTGAATTATTTTAAATAAGAAGTCTCTAAATGGCCCTGAGGTGTTTTTTTTTTCTTCTCCCCTGCAGGTTTCTAAATTGAAAGCAGAAAAGTTACCAAGAGGCAGAGTGTTTATAAAGAGACTTCCTCCTGAATTCAAATTATTTTTGAATCAAATGAGAAATAAAGAGTAAATTCTTAATATTTATATTTTTTAATCTAAAATTTCTTTTAAATTTTACTTAGGGTGAACACTTCGGAACTATGGAAGCTACAGAAGCCTTCTTTGCAATGACTCGATTGTTTCAGTCTAATGATGTAAGTCTTTCTTACTCTGATAATGATAAAACATGTATTTTCCCCAGGGAACGAAGAGTGCTCCTAATTAAAGAGGATTGCTTAAAATGTTTAAAATTGCTTTAAAACTGTTTATCTTTATAAAACTTATCAGTGCTTTTAAAATGATATGTGAATGTGAATAGTAAAAAGGTGTCTCTGACGTCATTATGGAAAAGCTCATACCTACAGGCCCACTTCTGTTGGTTCCTAGTAAAGTTTTCAGTGGGCCTGGATTGATGGCCAGTGGGGCTGGCAGTTGAGAAGAGCTGGACTTGGAGTGGGGGCTCAGCAAGCCTGTCGATGTCTCTGTAGCTACTTCTCATTACTCTAGGTCACCACACTGCTTTGAGCATAATAGCTGCTGCTTTCCTTCTGTTTTCTCAGTGTGGTACATTTCTTCCCAGCCCAGGTTAATAACAGAAACTTAGAAGGAGTCAGATTCTGTGGTACATATTTCTTAACTTTCTTTTAGCATATATTTGCCATATATATATGATTAGCACAGCTACATTTTGTGTCCAGTTCCCAGGACTCTCTGGGATTTGAGTCTGCCTATATGTCTAGATGATCATTTTCTTTTAAGAAAAAATTTGCGTGTGTATGTGTGTGATGTGCATGTGCATGTGCATGCATACATGCTGTGGTGCCTCTGTGGTGGTCAGAGGACAACTTGTAGGGCTCAGTTCTTTCCACCACGAAGGTCCTGGTGATTTAACTCAGTGCCTTTAATATTGGTAGCAAGTGCCTACCTGCTGAACCATCTTGTTGGTCCCTAAACAAGTTATTTTTAACATCTTAAGTTTTAACAACATAATTTTTATTAAAATGTACTCTGGTAACAACTGCTTATTTACCCAAAGCTTTGTCCTCTGTAAGTCTTTGCAAATGATAATTTAAATATTTATTCTACTTTATGCTATTGACTGCTTAGATTTCCCTGGTCCAGAGAGAAGCGGTTTAACATTCCTAGCCTTCAGGACATGCTTCCTTTTAATGACTTCCTGTACTAACAATTCAGGAATCAGTTAGAGAAGCAGAGCCACTATGAGTATTAGGGGATTAGGCATTTCCTTTAGGAGTTAGACTAGAAAAGTAGGCATTTCAAGTTGTTGGAGTAGGGCTTACAGGCTTGCTGTTATAAAAGTCAGGCAAGGCGATATGTGGATCTGATTTTGCAGTCAGGTACCTGGTGTTGGACCAGATGGGGTTAGCAAATGGTTATAGGATTAATGTGTTATAAGGGCTGACAGAATACACGGGGTTGTTGAAGTTGTATGGTGGCTGTCACTGATAGAGGCTGTGACATTACAATGAGTCTCTGTCATGAATAATGGTAGGTAATATGGTGTAAAGGGTATAACCTTTCAGACCAGAACATTTTAAGGAAGGAAGTGCATTGAAAGAAGGTGGTAAAACAAACAAACAAACAAAAACAAAAAGCTGGGCGGTGGTGGC
>NW_021604933.1:51292-80750 GCF_004785775.1 Grammomys surdaster | reverse complement strand
AGAGAGAGAGAGAGAGAGAAAGAAAGAAAGAAAGAAAGAAAGAAAGAAAGAAAGAAAGAAAGAAAGAGGTGTCAATAACTAAAAAGGCAGTGGGGAATAGCTTCCTTTTCTGGAGGCCATGAGAAAGAAAACAGCCACCATTTAGAAAGTTGCAGGGCAATCCTTAGGGAAAGTTTCCATTAGACAGAAGGATAGGAACATTTATGGAAGAGTTTGAAGATGATTAAGAGATTTTCCTGATGAAGAGCCACAGAACGTGACCCGTGTGTGGTGTGTGTGTGTGTGTGTGTGTGTGTGTGTGTGTTTGTGGAAGGATGGAAAATAGAATTGTTCATAATCCTTTTTAATGTTTGTAGAATCTGTAGAGATAGCTATCATTTTGATATGGCTAAATTATATATTCTTATATTCCTTAGAGTTTTGTCTAGAGGCTTATACCTTACCAATATCTTAATGGAGCAAGGTTTTTGGATTCATGGATTGTTTTTCCCTATTAATTTTTGTCTTCTAAAGTAATTTGGGGAACATAGGATGAGCTGAGGATATTGCTTATTTGGTAGAGTGCTTGACTTGCATGCATGAAGCCCTGGGTTTTAATATCCAGACCTTCCTACACTAGGCAGGATGGTATGCACCTGTAATCATTTGGCAGGTAGAGGCTAGAGGATCAGAAGTTTAAAGCTATTCTTGGCTACCTGGTGAGTTCAAGTCTAGCCTGTGTCACAAGTGAGACCCATTGAAAAAGTGAAGCAAGAGAGTGAGAAATTAAGAGCAAGAGAAGAGAACCTAAGAAAGACAAACATGTAGTTTTGTGTAACTACTATATGTAAATGAAGAACACAATGTTTACAGAAATTTATTGCAGAACTGGGTAAAACCAGACAAGTAATTATAAAGGAACACAATTGTGTAGACTGTGTTGTTGAGCTATAGTTTTAGCTCTACTACAGCAGTGTTAGGAATCAGTTGTACATCAGTGGAAAAGGAGGTGGGAAAAGAAGAGTCTTATTGTATGAATTACTCCTCGTTTGATGTTAAGAACCATATTTCTGTTTGTTTCCAGCTGTGTAAAGGGCTGGGTTTACCCTGCTATCATAAATACTAGAGAACCAGACAAAAGAGCAGCTTTCAGACAGTGTATCCAGCATGTAAGGCGTGTGATCTGAAGAGGGAAGCAAAATGAGCCCAGGGAGTGTACCATTAGCTGCCCAGAGGCAGACTGCAGACATCGATCGGGAAGGTTGGGTGGAGCTGGGAAAGCCAAGAAAGTTTGAATGTTTAGGGAGGATACCAGAGAGAAAGAGAAAAGTGAGCATGAGAATCAGTGTACTTGAAGATAGTGATAGAAACAGTCTGAAATGAGCTGAAGAAGAAAAAAGGCAACAAAATGAAGAACACTAGTGACATGTGAGATAATGTTTTCAGAGTTTCTGGCAGTTATCCTAAATTGCTTCATGAACTTATCAAAATCTAATATCATCTTTGCCTTTTCCCTGCTTATAGGAAATGTGATACTCTTAGACACTCTTACTATGTATATATGAATATGTAAACATAGCCTTGAGATTATATATATATATATATATAAATGTATTTTTATACAGAGAGAAATATATCTTTTTTAGCTTTTTTCTTTCATTCAAATTTGTCTTTACTACCTTTTCCTTCCTACTTTTCATTCCTTGATATAGGTTCCCTTCCCTTTTTCTTTTCTCTCCTCTTCCTTCCTTCTTTCTTTCCTTCCTTCCTTTCTTGTATTAAATCATACTGAGAACCATTATTTTCTTTTCATATTTGGGTCAGTGGTTTTTCAAGCAGGTTCTCTCTATAGGTAACACTCTGAAATTGAGTCTGATGTATATGAGTGTCTATACTTAAAAGACATTGAAGATACTTGGAAAGAGGCTGGACAAACTGAAGGAGCCTGGGGTCTCCATAACCAGTAACGAATTATTTTAAGAGAAACATAGGTATTCACTAAGTGGAGGGGAGTCTTAGTTAGGGTTTCTATTGCTGTAAAGAGACACCATGACCACAGCAACTGTTATAAAGGAAGACGTTTAATTGGAGCTGACTTACAGTTCAGAGGCTCAGTCCATTTATCAGCATGGTGGGAAACATGGCAGCATGCAGGTTTGATACTGGAGAAAGGACTGACAGTTCTATATATTGATCCACAGGCAGCAGGAAGGCCACACCTTATAATAATGCTACCCCCTGTGAGCCTATGGGGACCAATTACATTCAGACTACCAAAGGGGAAAATATAATTAGCATTTTTCTTCATACACATTTGTTAAAAATCTTAAAAATACATTTCTGAGACAAATCTTCTTTATCACTTTAAATAATTGTATCTCTGTAGAAGAGTAATTGAATTTTTAAAGCTTTGCTTTTATTTTTTTCAAGTATCAGTACATCACGTATTTGTGTTTAAGAAATAGTATTTTGAATATTTTTTTAGACATATAGTTTTAATAGATTTTTTAGAGGTAGATATTTTAAAGAATATTTTCCTTATTTGTTTTTAATGTGGGTGTTAGTAGACAGCTTGTGGGAGTTGGTTCTCTGTTTTCACATTTGGATTGCAGGGATTAAACTGAGACTTGATGGAAAGCACCTTTACCAATGAACCATTTTGCTGGGCCAAGAATATCTCTCTTAGTATACTTGCTAGTCTTCCTTAATTTAAAAGGTTTCTTACACTAATCTGTTGCCATCTATAATACACTTTCAGCAAACACTGAGGAGAATGTGCTACCTCACTATCAAGGAAATGGCCACCATCTCTGAGGATGTGATCATTGTCACAAGCAGGTATGTGAGTTGTCAGAGTCAAGGACAAAAGACTTACTAATTATGGAATATTTGTTCTCTTTTTGTTGACTGCCAGTAAGAATTTATAAAAATATCATATCTTAAAGTATAGATTAAGTACAGTGTATTTACTCATCAGGTCATCAAACAATCAAAGAAGTAGCAGTAAATACCTACAAGGGGCTGACGCTCTGGCACACAGAGGTTAAAAAATTGACTTTTGTTTTCCTAGAAAGCACTTAAGCTACATTTATGACTAATGAATTTCATCCTCAGTAATGCATTCTGAATTATTTATCTGTTGTATGTCTATCATTGTTAAAATTACTTAATTAACAATGTAATAGTCACATAGGAAATATTTCAAGCTCTAGGGATTATTTTTGAAAAATATTCAATGATATGAAAAATCCCTTAGTAAATATAATGCTGAGTGGAAGTTGAATTCAGTCTGTATATTCTATATAGTCTGACTTAAAAACTATTTTGTAAGAATATGTGGGTAAATATACTAATTATATTAATAGTAGTTTATCTTTGCCTGCTTAGAATTATGACTAATATTTTGTTTAAATGTTTGGTAATTTCTAAATATCTTAGAATGAAATCTGTATAATTTATAGTAAAATGCATCATGTTATACTTTAATAGTTGCCATATAAGAGATTAAGTATAACCCAGTTAGCAGAATATAATTTTCATAAAACAGACTACATTTTGAAGGAAGATGTTTATGTTTAGTTATGTTTAGTACAGTTTCAGTTAAAACTTTCAGTTGGAAATATCAGTAAAGCCAATGTAAATAGTGACTTAAGAAGAAAATTTCTTTCCCCTCATGTAACTGTAATCTGGAGGCACAGCCTAGCTGGTGTTGCTGCAACGTTTTACAGTGGCAGGACTAGTATCACTTGGATTCCTTTGGACGTACTCCATCATTGTGAAATAGATGCTTGAATTACTGGCAGTGTCCCATGCTCAAGCAGGAGAGCTACTGGGAAGGGGCCAAGGGGTGCCAGCACCATCTGTGTCTTTTATCAGGAGTGCAGTAGCATTTCCTCAGGCAATTTTTAGATTTTGTTTGGCACATCTATATTATATGACTATCCTTAGGAGGCCAGAAAGTATTTAGCTTTTATAGTCCAAGTACTAGGGCCAGGCAAGGGAGAGGGATTGAAAATTAGTATTCAATTAGCCAACTAGTGTATCTGCCACAAATGAGAAATAGAAAGCCTTCAGTTACATTTTTTGATTCCCTAAATACTTGCGAAGTTAAAGACAAATAATGATGTTTGTTTCAGTGATTAATACTTCCCTCTGAGCCTTATTAGATATAATTAGAGTTTACTTCTAGTACTTTTAAGTAATTAGTAGGTATGTAGGCTGCATTATTGTCCCCTGATGATGCCCATGTCCAAATCTCAGGGCCTGTGAATATGATATATTCTATGGCAAAGGACAGTGAAAGCTAATAGGAGTCTTCTGACTTGACTTATTCCTGTAGTCCTTTATAAGCATTCTTAAAAATGAGGAGAGGGCTAGAGAGAGATGGCTCAGCAGTAAAGAGTACTTGCTACTTTCCCAGATAATCCAGGTTTGGTTTCTAGCACCCACACTGGGTAGCTTACAACTGTCTTGTAACTCTAGCTCTAAGGGATCCAACACTGTGTCCTCATAACATTCAAACACACACACATACACACACGCACATACACACACGAAAAAAAAAACATGTCTTTATAAAAATACAATTGGGAGACAGAAGGAGAGTGTCAGTCAAGAGATATGATGCAAGCAAAGTCAGAGATGCTGTTAAAGATTTGAAAATAAAGAGGCCTTGAGTCACAGAGCACAGGTGACCTCTGACATTGGGACTAAAGAGGAAATGGATTCATCCTGTCTTCTCTTTCTGTTGCAAAAACAATGACTGGGGCCAGGTTCTTTAAACAGTAGGGAGGTTTGTTTAGTTCATTTGTGGCTAAAAGTTCAAGACTGGTGTCTTTGTTCTGTTGCTATGATAAAATACCCTGTCAAGAGCAGCTGAAGGGAGAAAGGTTTGTTTTGGCTCACAGTTTCAGACAGTTGTAATCTATCTTGGTGGGGAGATAGAGCTGCAGGCAGGGAAGGCATGTGGCAGGAGCTGGGGGCTGGCTGATTACACTTCATCCACATTCAAGAAGCTGACAGGAAAAAGGAAATGGGCTGGCCTATAAGGCCTCAAGGGCTGTTGCTCCCAGTGACCCACTTCCTTTGGCAAGGCTTCACCTCTTAAAGGTTCCATAACTTTCTTAAATAGCACTACCAGTGAGGGACCAAGTGTTCAAGCACATACATGAACCAATGGAGGACATTTCTTACTCAAATTACCACACTTGAATAGCTCCATCTCATTGGCCTTTGCTGAGGACTGCATGGATTGTAATATAATCCAGCATCATAATGGGAGGGATGTATATAAGATCCAGTGCTAAGACCAGAAATCAGAGGGATTTATCGAGTCAGTATTTCTGGGTTTTGTTGTTGTTGTTTTATAACAACTTGATTTCATAGAAATAGCCATGTCCTCAGAGAACTCATAATAATTCCTTGTGGGGGCAGTGTCCCCAGTTACTTAAGTACACCTTTTACTGGGTCACACCTGGTATAGGCTCCACCACCTCCACACTGGTGGCCTCTAAGCTGCCAGCATCTGGACCTTTCCAGGTCATACTCAAACCCAGGAACCCCTATAGCTTTAAAAATATAGCCCAGTAAGACCTGTTTGAGACATCAACTCATCTAACTGTAAACAAACTACAACATAAAATGAATGTTACTCTGCCCCTCTAACTTTGTGATATTTTGTTATAGCAGTAGTAGAGTAAAAAAAGTAATAACAGATTAGGGACATCTTTTTCTGTTACTGCTATAACAGAAAATCCAAAAGTAGTTTTGGAACTTTGAAGATAGGTTAGGAAAACTCTAGATTAGTGAGTCTTAGGTTGTGGGTCATGGTCCCTTTTGGGGTCATCTAAGACCATTAGAAAACACAGATAGTTATATTACAATTCATAACAGTAGCAAGATTACAGTTATAAAACAGCAACAAAAATAATGTCATGGTTGGGGTTCATTACAACATGAGGAACTGTATAAAAGGGTTGCAGCATTAGGAAGTTGAGAACCAGTGCCCCAGACTGTTAGTGGAAACATGGATTTCAATCACTGGCAAGAATCAGAAGTTACAGAAGCAGGATAGAAAACAATCACCTTAAAGAATTTCTAAAAATCACCATGAATAGATTGTTAATGGAAACATAGGTGTTAAAGATTCGGGTAGTGAGGGATCATTGGAAAATGAAGCTGGAAAGTGTAGGAGGGGAGTGTTCTATTATAGTGGCAGGAAGCTTAGCAAGTCAAGTTCTGTGATTATTCGGGAAATGTGGCTTATAATAAATAAACTTAGGTTTTAACTGATGAGATTTCCAAGCAATGTTGAAGATGCATTCTGATTTCTTTTTATGTGTTTAGTAAAATTTGAAAATAGGTAAATTGAGAAGAGACCTGTTTAAAAGGAACGGGCTTTCTTTAGATAGGATTTGGGAGGTAAAGATGGGAGAATTGGGAGTTCAAGGCATTTTTGCAATATAGGAAGTTTGAGGCCAGCCTAGGCTACATGAGATCCTGTCTCAAAAACAACCACCACAAACCCAAAGAAATAATAACAACAACAAAATACCAAAAGCTTAGGACTTGATAATTATGTCTAAAGGACATAGGGTGCTAACACTAAGAGAGTTACTGTCATGAAAGTGTGCTACAGAGGAACAGTGAAAGGAGTCAGTGCTGAAAAATTAGATCAAAAGGTCAGAGTCTTCATTTGGAACACTAAAGAGGTCACCCATGAGGCTCATGATACCCTTAGCCCTTAAGCAGAAGCTGAAAATAGAGATGAGATTATCAAGGCCAGATCTGTGGTTTAGCCTTTGTCTAAAACCAGCAAGTCTTTGTACTTATATGGTAGACCCACAAGATGCTTGAGTATGTTATGCCAGCAGAAACACTATGACTTTGACTCGAAGGTACACAGAGAGGACAAAGTGAAAGAAACTTTCAACACTTCTGAACTCAGCATGTAGGAAATAGGCTAATAGACCTGTTTAGTTTTGAGTACATGTTAGCTGTACTTTATGGTCAAGTAGAAGTGGCTAGCTGCATGGGCAGATCTGAAGAGTGCCACTGAGAACTATTAGATTTCTGCTTAAGAACTTTTCCTGGCTAGATTTTAAGTTGTTTAGGGCCTATCTTAGTGTCTTTTCCCGTTACTGTGATAAAATACCCTGAAAAGGCAACTTAAGGGACAACCAGTTTATTTGTCTTACAATAATGTTATTGCTAGGATATCAAAGCAACAGGAATTTGATTGAGCTAGTCTGTTATTTTTAAAGTTCAAAGTTGCAGGTTACAGTCCATTAGGACAAGAAAGTCACAGCAGCAGGAGCCTGAGGGAGCTGGTGACATTACATCCATAGTTAGAGAAGAAAACAACAAGGAACAAATTCACGCCTAGGATTCAGCTTGCCTTTTTTTTTTTTTTTTTAATTTTACTTATATACAGTCCAGGATCCCCTGCCAAGGGAATGATGTCACCCACAGTGGGAAGGTCCAAAATAATTCCCCACAGATGTACCCAAAGGTCCCTCTTCCAGGTAGTTCTATGTTTTGACAAGTTAATAATTAGCACAAGCCATCACAGAGCCAGTGACTTTTTTCTTTCCATTTTCTCTATTTTTAAATGGACACATCTGTACTTGTTATACTGTGGCATTCTTACATTTTATTTTTGTCATGGGTCCAGAGATGGGGAGGATTGCTGCATCAGGAATGACAAGAGTCTTGTCCAAATCTAACTTGATGATTTGATAATACGATTCAGACTTTTGAATTAGTGAAATGTAGATGAGATGTCAGACTGACTTGGTACTGTAATGTGTTGATACTGTGTACTTGATTCTGCACTCTGGAGACGTTTTGGGTGGGGTGAGTGCATTGTTCAGATGGAATGGGCGTAGCTTTCATAGCACAATGACTTTGTGGCATGATCGCATGGCACAATGAGAACTATGTTGGACTTTAATTCTACAGAACTGTAAGAAAATAGATATGTGCTATTATGTCTCTAATTGTGGTAATCTGTTACAGTAAGACTAGAAAACAAATAGTGCAGATAGCCATTCTGTACACATAGACAGTATGTTAACGGGCAGGAAACCCTGAAGGCATATCCTTCATAAGTATGAATTAATAATAAGTATATGGAACTATTATTATCAGGGAAATATAAACTCAAATCTTAATAAGCTATTATGTCATAGGATAGTTAAAAATATTGCAATACAAGAAAACAAAAGCAAAACAATAACAACAAAACTTTTCTCTAGTACAGAGTATGTAAGACAGTTGCAGTTTTCACATATTGTGGTACAACTGTAACTACTTTAGAAAACAGTTTCTTGTAAAGTTAAATTTGTAAAAACCCTGTGGCCAGTAATATTTCTAGATACTTACCCACAGAAAATGAAAATATATTCCTACATACAAAATTGTGTAAGAATTTTGTAGCAGCTTTATTTGTGATTAGGTGTATACCACAGATAATCCAAGTGCTTGTGTATAGAAGAATAGATAAACAGTATGCTATATTCATGCAGTGGTGTACTGCACAGCCATCAAAAGGAACAAATTGGTGATTCAGAAACCACACACATCAATCTCTGAAACTACATGTTGGAACAACAACAACAACAAGCCAAAACCAAACCAAACCAAACCAAACCCAAGAATGGATTTTACTTTTTAAATCCCAAGGACAGTCTGAACTCATTTGTGTTGGTAGAAACTACAAGTCTGGTGGCTTGGATGCAACTGCATAAAGATGAGCATGAGGTGCTTTCTATGGGCATACAAATATTCAATAATTTATTTTGTGTATTTACATGCTTTTCACACTTGCCAAAGCTCATCTAAGTGAACTCAGATTGTTTTGGTTTATGTTACAACTCAGCTAAAGAATAACTTAAAGAGATTTTGTTAATGGCTTAAAGTAGGTCATGTAGATCACGTCTGGTGATACTGTTGTATGTGAAAACCTATGTCTGAAGAGTATGTAGGATTTGGGAGTTGAGTTCCAAAGAATATCCTTCATTTGAACCTTGGGAGTAGTGTATGTGTGGCAGGGGTGATGGTAAATCTCCATTGCTGATCTGAGCAGATTTAGAAACACCTAGAAGACTAGATGCACATCTTGGATGTGTCTAGGAAGTTGTTTCCTGAGATGCTTAAATAAGGAAGGAGAATCCACCCAGAATGTGGGTGGTGCCATCCTGCAGGCTGGAGGCCCAGACTGAATGAAAGTCCAGGGGAGAAAGTCAGCAGAATGCTGTCATTTCCCTTCTTTTTGCTTCCTGGCCCATTATGACTTCAACTGCTCTGCTATATCCTGTCCACCACTGTGGGCAGAATCCTCTAAACCATGAGCCAAAATAAATCCTGTTAGTTTCTACGAAGCATTTAGTTACAGCAATGAGGAAAGAGAAGTAAGAAAGGGTGGGTATCAGTTTGTGGTAAGTTAACATGTCTAGTCTCCATAAATAAGTAATTCATAAATTGCGATTTGTTGTAGAGTTTGTAATCATGCAAACATTTTTAATTGTTAGAGTTAACGTATGAATTTTGGTTGGGAGATGAAAATAGTTTTAGGAACACTAAGTCTTTCCGTGTACTTGATGCAGAACGTTCAAACCTGAGGCAGTTTGTCTGGGTGAATGTCTCAGTTGTCCTTGTGACTAGCTTGAGAAGTGGCTGTCAGGGACATGGTCAGGCTTTTCTATGGTAAGACACTGCTTTCATAGATCTTCAGTAACGTTTTCATTTCAAATTAAAAAAATGAATTTCCAGCTGGTATTTGAAGTTCTACTGTCTTTGGACCTGAAAAACTTTATAGTCCTAAATTGCCTCTAACCTCTACTTCAGTTTGTACTTCAGAAGTGCTTATTCATCTGCCTGTGGTCAGGGGAACACTTGAATCATGGGAGTTCAAGTCAGTGCAGTTCTGTTGGCCAAACTCCTAATGCTATTTGATACCGTGTATTCTTTTACATGTATCTTTTTGTGCCTAGAATCATCTTGTTTACTTTTCTGCATAGTTCAGACACTTAGTATTTTGTGTGTTAATTTCCTTGACAGTTTCCTTGACAGATTCTCCTTGACAGTTCAGCAATTTCAGTTGTTCTTAAAGAACTGTTTTGTATGTATGTTCTAGTATTTAATGTGTTGTTTGGCAAACAATTGTTTAAGTATTTCTCTGACCTCTATACCATTAGAATCTTGAGAACAAGAGTCTTACGTTGCTCCTACTGTTAAAACTGGAGCAGTATCTTCCATTTATAGAAATTCAGTATAGGCATGTATCAGAAGGTAAACAACATAATATACTTCTCTCCTTTAAGTAAGGGCATTGAAATTCTCAGGATAATTTATCTTTCTCTCTGTTTTGAGAAAGTCGTATGGTGGGAGTGTGAAAGGTGTGCTTTAATGGGTGTTGAGAAACCTTTCTGTGTCTGCTTCCCTTTGTTTTTTCCTACCTTGTTTGTAAGCCTGATTTTTAGATTAATATTTATTCCCTTTTCAAATGAAATTGTGGAGGCTTTAGAACAGAGATATTAAAATGAAACCACATCATAAAGATCCTTTCCAAAGCCTAGTGAACAGCAGTGAATAGAAATGAAGGCCAGGGACTTTTAATTCTAGCTAAGATGAAGTAAGGGCACTGTACTGTAACTTTCATAGGAGCACAACAAAAAACTTCAGTAATAATACAAAAGAAACTACTGGGGCCTCAAAAAAAAGTAGATAATAACAAGTAAACTGAGGAGAGAAAACATTGCTTAATAAGTGACTAATAAAAACAGCAAGCTTCATGCATTCTGTTCCTTGTACTCTGGGCAGGCTGAATTAGGACTCTGTATCAGATGGGCTCCAGAGAGATGTCTACCTGTGGCTTGAGCAGACTGAAGAAGAAGGGCC
Source organism: Grammomys surdaster (assembly GCF_004785775.1). Taxonomy (NCBI): domain Eukaryota; kingdom Metazoa; phylum Chordata; class Mammalia; order Rodentia; family Muridae; genus Grammomys; species Grammomys surdaster. The sequence goes on along the minus strand of NW_021604933.1, from coordinate 69,872 downwards.
ATGGAGGAGCTATAAACTGCAGAGCACAGGGAAGATTTTGTGTTGCTTTTTTCCTCTTCTAGTTTTTTCATGAGGACAGCTCCAGTGATAGAACAACTGTACTGTGGTGTGTAATTGGTATTCTAGACACCTAAAACCCTGACCAAAAAGATGTCGCTGGAAAGAGTGCTCCTGGTGAGCGACAAGTAGGGAGAATACACTTACTACTATTATTAGCAACTTCCTGTTTAGTCTTCCATGGCCCCCGTAGGCTCATATATTTGGATGCTTAGTCACCAGAGAGAATGCTTAGGCACTATTTGAAAGGATTAATAGGATTGGGAGGTGTGGTGTTGTTGAAGAGTGTCAGTGGGGATGGGTTTTGAGGTTTCAAAAGCCCATGGCAAGCCCAGAGTCTCTCTCTCAGCTTATAGATCAAGTTGTAACAAACAGCTCTTGGCAATTGCTCCAGTGCCTGCCTATGTGCCACCATTCTTCCTGCCCTAATGAAAATGAACTAAACCTCTGAAACTGTGAGTGAGCAGTCAGTTAAATGCTTTCTTTGATAATAGTTGTCTTGGTTATGGTCACAGCAATAGAACAGTGACTAATAGCCAACACATATCAAGCAAAAAGAACAATACTGGCGGTATCTGCAGTACTTGAGTTCAGACTATATTACAGAGTCACAGTAGTAAAGAACAGCATGATATTAGCACAAATATAGACACTCAGAAACCCATATATCTGTATCTAAGTGATTCTTGAAAAAGATGCTGAAGGCTGCTTTGGGAAAATGCCTTTTTGACAATTGAAAGCCTTTTTGACAACTAGTGCCTTATTTTGTATAGAAATAAACTAAAAATAGATCAAAGATTTTAGTATGAGATCCTAAACTTTGCAACTACTAAAATAAAGCATTGGTCTGGGTGATGATTTTCCAAATAGTACTCTAGTAGCCCAGAAAACAGAAGCAAGAATTGAGAATCAGGATTATGTCAAATTCAATAAGCTTCACAGCAAGGAAAAAATAGAATGAAGAGACAGAGAGTCTACAGAGTGGGAGAAAAGCTTTGCAGGTAACTATCTGTCAGCAATTAATGTCTAAAATATATAAAGATCAGAAAACATGACATAAAAAAAATCAAATCCAACCAAAGAAGGGCAAATGATAAGAAAAGACATTTGTCAAAAGAAGTATAACTGGCCAATAAATATGTGAAGAACTGCTCAGTATCTTCAGGTATCAGGGTAATGAAAGTCAGAAGTGTATCAAGAGCTAGTCAAAATGGCCATTATCAAATAATTAAACAAGAATAAATGCTGGAAGGATGCAGAGGAAGGAACCCTTGCATAGTACTGCCAGAGTGCAGTTCAGTACAGCCACCAGGGGAGAATGCAAGAGGGGCTTCCTCAGAAAGCTGAAAGTGGCTTGTGCATGGCCTTGCTATACCATGGCTTCTTAATCGTTCCCACTTAAAACCACTTATGTCTATGCAATCAAATGTATAACTCTGGATGTTAGAATAGGAGTAATAATAAACGCTTTGTTGGTAATATAAAGAAATATACAGCAACTTTGATATACATATTACTTTACCATTTGTTAAAAATGAGCAAATTTGTATGCTATTGATATTCTTTTATGCAAATAATTAAATTTTGGCTGAATATTTGATACCATAGGAAGTGGAACATCTTTAATGATTTTTAGAGTTGATTAATATTTTTACTTTATAATTGTCAGTTCTGAGAATGCTGCTTTGTATAAGTATGTACAGAATGTGTGTTTGGAGGCATTTTGGACATTCTGCTCTCAATCTGAAATTCAGTTAACAGTTTTTGTGAAATTCAAGTTAACATCTCAGAGTGGAATCAGACATTCTAATTTAAAACAACTCAAAGATACAATAATTTAATACTAAGGTGTTATAGAATTATGATAGGAAAATATCAAAATTTGAGCTTTTCAATAAATTCTGTTTATATAAAAGTAGAAATTTTATTTCTACAGGAAAAGCACTACAGTTCATAATCTACAATACTCTCAAAGTGTGTGTGAGGCAGCTTTGTTGACAGCGATGATCTGTGTCATGCAAGGGCATGTATTTTATGCTTAGAACCAAGATTTCAGTAACATCACATCATGCAACATGGATGAACACTGCCAAAACACATTAACTTTGTTCTGATCTCCACATATGCACTGTAACATACATGAATCTTCACTTCCATATACTCCCCCAATATCACGCACACACTACACACATGCAAATACACATTTCATTAAAGTGCTATAAAGTCAATTTCAAATACACAGAAACTCAAGTAATTCAATTCTAGTATATTAACATATAAATGCAGAAGTTTTTTTTAAGTCAGGATTAAGTAATGAAAATGTGGATCCTCATAAAGGAATAGGATACTGAAAGTAACTAAAGCCACTGTGGATACAACACAAGCCAGGGGTTGACATCGCTTGTCTACATTGATGAAACATAGTAACTGTGTAACACTGCCACCTACTTTATGGCAAAACAGTGTGAGTATAGACATGAATATCAGATTTAATGATTGTCATAATTTATTTTGGTGAGGAGCAGGCAGCCCAATGGTGTGGTGGCATGCCTACTGAGGACTGCTAAATCAGAGATGATTCCCAGGTAGGTTTAAGATTATTCCTCTAGGACAGCATTTCTCAATCTGTAGATCATAACCCCTTTTTTTGGGGGGGGGATGATATATCAGATATTCTGCGTGTCAGATATTTATATTATGATTCATAACATAATAGCAAAATTACAGTTATGAAGTAGCTGTGAAATAATGTTCTGGTTGGTGCCACCACACCATGAACTGTACTAAAGGGTCATAGCACTAGGAAGGTTGAGAAGCACTGCTCTAAGAAGCAGTGTGTGATGGCATGTGTATGATGCTGTTTTACTTCTAGTGCAGGAATATGAAGAAAAGAAGATTTTAGGAGATATTAATTAGCTTACCTAAGAGACCAATGCTGTTTGAAAAGAAGCTTTGTAGCGTTGCCTCTTTCTCTTCAGGCCTTTTGGCCATTGAAACCATAGTGCCATTTTTAAAGACCAGGCCCTCACCACACATTAAATTTATTAGAACCTGGTTTTGGACTTCTCATCCTCCAGACTGAAGCAAATGAGTTTCTATTCATTACAAATTAACTCAATCTAAAGTATTTCTTTATATCATCAGAAATAGACTGAGACTCTCTTCCCATTTGTGATGTAGGTGAGAGATCCTCATTGGTTGAGGGATAAAAAGGCAGAAACATTTAACTAATTGTCTTTTGGTTCCTGTTGACTGTTAACTGTCCTCAGCACAGAAATATCCCCACACGTCTCATTTATTAATGAGAAGTTGACTACCAGGGGCACCCCAGAATCCCACGTCTGTGAAGGTCTGGGACAGGAAGTACAGTATATGCTGTGTCAGGAGTAATGATGACTGCTGAGCCACTTTGAAGTCAGCATATTAGTGAAGGTCAAGTAGGCGCTAGTCCACTTATAGAGGTTAATGAACTGATCTTGATTCTGTATAGTAACAGCAAATACCATTGTATTTCAGATTTGTGGTATTCACTTGAGTACATTTTGGTGCTTTTATGCCTATGGCAGTGGTGTTTGAGAATAGTCCAACCAAGGTATATCCAACAAAGAGCTCATATCCTGTGGCTTAAAAGTTTAGTCACATCCTGGAGACATAACAGGACTGGATGAGATAACAAGACTGGATGAAGTATATACTAAATATCAGGGGAGGAATAGAATAAATAGCATAGGAAGGAAATGATGGACATCAGTTAGCCTTAGAATAAGTTGTAGACACAAGGATTTCATACTGTGTTTTGCTCACTTTTCTGTGTTCAGGCTTTGGTTGAAATAGTAGGTGGTTACCATTCTAAAACTTCAATAGTAGATTAGACTTAATAGAGATATGTAGATCGAAGGATACATATACATAGTTTCATATATATGCACAGTGCCGTAGTCTCAGGCTTCTTTGATTTTAGCTGTGGTATAGTGAGCAATTGTGTGCAGGATTCAGCTCACTTAATTTATATTGTCTTTTGTTATATTGTATTTTGTTTCCTATCCAGTGGGATTACATACAACTCATATCTGTATACCCCAGAAATGTGGGAGAATTGCTTAAGGCTAATGTTTATCCAGAGGCTCTGGGATGTATTGCAAAAGGTTTCTTAGAAGATTGCTTTGTTAGTCAGTTTTTAACATCTGTGTTGCCATTCCTGATTAAAAAAACAGAGGGAAGCTGTATTTTGTTTGGTTCACTGTTTCACAGGCCACAGTTGCTTGGCTCTCCTGCTTTTGGTCTCATGCCTAGTGAAGTAGGTCATCTTTCTGGGGAGCCACTAGTGCAGGTGGACCATTTGAAGAAACAGGAGACAAAAAGCAGCAGAGAAAAAAGTTTGGAACAAAATATGCCCCTCAAAGCATACCCCCAGTGACCTACCTCTTCCAGCCAGGCTTTCCCTGCGAAGGTTCCAGCACCTCTCATTGATGGCATCATACTACAGATCCATCAGGAGATCACAAAAGACCATTAGCTGGCCACCAGGTCTTTAACACATGAGCTCTTTGGGATAATACTTCATATTCCAACCATACAATTGCTCATTAAATAACTAGTTGCAAACTGGGGAACATCTCTTTATACTGATTTTGCCTACTAACCTGCTGTCTTTCCTGTGCTTCACAGTTCTTTCAGCACATTTCCATAGAAGCCTTTTGGAGCGAACCTTTTCTATACACAGGGAAGCTAAGACAGTTATAAAGCATGACTTAGGAAACCGTGGGCTATGGCTAAAACCATTGCTTAATCTTTTAAAATAAAATATTATTTTAGTGTAGCTATACCCATTTTTAATGTATTGTGTATGACTGCTTTTAGGCTATGAAAGATTTGAGTAGTATTGAAGAGATGTGTAGACTACAAAATTCTAAAACATTTACTAATTGATCCTTTTCAAAACAATAACAAAAAAGCCAAACCTGTTTCCTAATGATGCTGTAGCAAATTACTACAAACCTGTTAACTTAGAACAGCAACCTTGGTGGCTTAAAAACAACACAATTTTTTTATAAATCAGGGTGGGAAGAGTTTGCTATACAAATATGTAGACCTGAGTTTGAATCTCCAGAACCTATGAGGTAGATTAGCATCTGTAACCCCAGTGCATCCCTATATATAGTGAAATGGGAACCAGAGACAGGAGAGTTCCTGGAAGCCCCGTAGCTAGATAGTCTGGCATATGGAGCAGTAAAACAAGATACTTCAAACAAGGTGAAAGGCAAAGACCAATATCTCAGGTTTTCCCCTGACGTCCACATGCTTGCTGTGGTATGCATGTAACCATACTTACACACATGAATGTATGCATGCACACATATCATATACACATATCATATACAAGTACATATCATATACTAACACATACAAATAATCTCTGATAAGCAGTTTTACTGGGCTGGAGTCAGAGGTGTGCCCAGGGCTAGTTCTTTTTGGCCACCCTAGGAAGTTTGCTTGCCTTCTCTAGCTTCTGGAGGCTGCCTGCATCTTCTTGCCTCATACTTCATTGTTACATCTTCTACATCCTGCATCAGCCTCCTGCTTCACTCTGATAAGTATACTTGTGATTGTATTACAGCCCACTGCGCTATTCTGGCAGCATCCCGTCTTAAAGTCTTCAATAAAATCACATCTACAAAGAGCTTTGCCACATAAAATAAGTTTATAGGTTCTAGAGTGTAACCCCTGAATATATTTGGAACCTTTCATTTAGCTGATCAGCCTTCCCTCTAGTCCTCCCAAGTTCACATCTGCCCTTCATGTAAAATACATTCTCCCTCTTACAATGTCTTCCAAAGACTGAATCCCATGGTGTCAACTCTAGCTCAGAACTCCTAGATATCATCAGTTAAATTGTCAAAACAGAGGCTGAAGAAATGGCTCAGTGGTTTAGAACACCAATGGCTCTTCCAGTGGTCCTTAGTTCAGTTCCCAACAACCGCATGGTGGCTCACAACCATCTGTGATGGGATGTGATGTCCTCCTCTGGTGTGTCTGAAGACAGCTATAATGTACTCATATACATAAAATAAATAAATCTTTTTAAAAATAAATAAATTGTCAAAATGTGGTATGGACAAGTTTCTGGGTGTAATTTCTCCTGGTGAAGACTAGTATGCTTCCTGCTTTCATAAGTCAACAGAAATGTGCTCCCTAGATACAGTGGTGGAGTGGGCCGAGAGTCAGGCAACACTCATTCTCTATCATAAAGGGAGAAACATATTTTTTTTTTAAAAAAAGGAATTAATAGTGCTGAGCAAACATATAAACTTTGTTTAAGCTTAAGCCCTCCACACATGTGTGTTCTGCTGTAGAACTGAGTAGCTGTGAGTAGGTCTCAACAACTTACACAGCCTAAAATATTCCTTAGGTTTTCCTTGTTAGAGTATATGCTGGTTGACAGCATGAGTCTTTGTCTTTTGCTCATTAGCATATCCAAGTCTCTAGAATAGTACTTGCTATATAATAAACACTTATAACATAGAACAAAAAGTAAAGATTAAAGTAATTTAATAGAACTGAAGGGGCAAACCTTTAATATGGCTGAGGTAACCCCAGTTTATAGATAAAATATTCAGCAATAAAATATAGGAAAATTTTCTTGGTTTACGAAGAAAGAAACTTACAACTTAAAATTGCACAGTTCATTCAAACAAAAATTGTAACAGAACAACCAATGCTAAAATGCATCTTGGATAGATTATATTGTTGAGAAAAAAAAACAAAGAGTGCTAGTCCCTTAAACATAGGTATGGTGGTGTGTGCCTGCAAACACAACCCTAGCACTTGGTAACTGGAAGAGGAATATTATGAATTCCAAGTCAGCTTGGGCAGTATAGCAAGTTCCAGGACAATACTACATAGTAAATGTAAGGGGTAAGGGTGGGGACAGACTCAGGTGACAGAAACAGATACAGACTCCAGAGACTGACCACTTGACCAAGTCTGGTTTTAGCCATTCATGACAGTTTGAAGTGTCAGAAAAGAATGGGGACAGTGTCTGCAAGGCTGTAAGAAAAAGAATGAGGAGATCCAAAGACAGTTTACAAATTGTTAAGTTGCTTTTCAAATGCAGGGACAGTACTCAGACTTTAAAACTTGAAAGAGCTTAGGGATCATAACATCCATGAGCTTTTCTTACAACTAAAAGTTTAAATTACAGTAATCTTAAAGATAAGAGTGAATTCTATAATATATCATAGAAAATGAGTTAGTAGTAAACATTGAGTTTATAAAAGTAAGTATAAACCACTCTAGGAATTATTGTTAGAAATTGAATATAAATATTATATATAGTTATAAATATTTTTCATGATAAGAATATATAAAAATTGAGGAGAGATAGGCAAACAGACAAAAGAGATATTATATACACATTAATTTTCTTAAGTTTCATAAGTTAATTTTTTTAACCTAAGATAATATGGAAACCACAAAAAAAGCTAAAGTTAAAATAGAAATCTGCCGGGCGGTGGTGGCGCACGCCTTTAATCCCAGCACTCGGGAGGCAGAGGCAGGCGGATTTCTGAGTTCGAGGCCAGCCTGGTCTACAGAGTGAGTTCCAGGACAGCCCGGGCTATACAGAGAAACCCTGTCTCGAAAAACCAAAAAAAATAAAATAAAATAGAAATCTTCCACATTTCAGAAAGCACAACACTTAGCAGAGCCTGGTAACTGTGGCTCTAGTTGGAAATGTAGGGAGTAGCTTATATAAGCCTACTAAAATTATAGTAACATTAACTGAGGTAAAATTTAAGACTCAGCTCTTTAGTCCCACCTTTGTGTTGTAAGTGCTTGGCAACCATGCAGAACCCACAGTTACTATAGTCAATGATATAAAACATTCCTATCACTGCAATATATATATATCTTTTTCTTTTGAAGAGCATTGGATTATAAGGAACAAAGAAAATATTCAAAATAAAGTTGCTACACAAAATGATTGGATACAATTAGCTCTAAATGTAGTTTGTTAAAAGAGGTACAGATTAGAGAGAGCATACAGTCAGGTGTTGTGGTGCACATTGCTAATCTTAGCACTTAGGAGGTGTAGGCAAGAGGATTGCAGATTCAAGGTTATCCTGGGCTATATAGAAGAACTGTTTCAACATCCCAACAGCAGGAGAAGTAACAGACAAAAAACAAAACCCCATCAAACTTTGCTAGATATTATGATGGAGGAAAACTACAAAGTAAAATCTGAATGTAGAAGAATACACAAAAACATACAAGCCAGCTCTGAAAGAGCTTAGGCCATGCTGTTAATACTAGGAAACTGGTTTCTGTGCACAAAAAGTTTTGAATGAGACAAAAGAAGTATTTTTTGATGATGAAAAATGAGGACAGAATGGTAGTGAATTATTCAGTTAATAGGTGATCAAAAGACCAAAACACAATAAATGCAAATAGAAGCAAATATTATCAGTCTCATTATACAAAGAAGATTTAAACACATTCAAATTTTTAATAGTATATTTTATTATGATTAATATTTATAAAAACTACACCTTTATAATAGAAAAGTTACCTTTACATGTGTTTGTAGAATTATTTTAAAATATTCTGCATGCATTTAGGCCCTGAGAACATTTAATTTCAGAAAATGGAAATATAGTGGAAATTATATTTTCTCATTACAATGTAATCAGACCATAAACTTATTTAGAAAACAAAAGAAAAGTGAATAATTAAAGCTGTGCTCAAAACATTTTATGATCATTAGCCTATAAGTTATATAGTAGTTGAAAGTTTTCTGCAGTTGACAATAGGGTCTAGTTTGTGGATGTTCTTGAAAGTCCAGAGAATCAAGTCTATAATGTACAGTATCAGAAGACATTCAGAAAAATATTTACACCCCAGAACTTCTCCAGCAGCTACTGCTCCAATTGTCCAATGAGTACTGGAGCACACTAAGTGAATCATGCCCTGCTCTGTGGCAGCCATACCAGGCACAGTGGCAGATTTTGACTCCAGATGTTATGGACCTATGCATTGCCTGTTAATAACTTCAAGTCTGTCTGGCTCTGTCTGCACTCTGCCTGTAGTTTAGGAACCTTGAGTCAGTTCTCTAGTCAGAAATAGACAGCAGTGGTAGGGCTCTAGTACTCTAGTACTCGGTGCTCTACCTGCAGGGATTCTACTTAAAAGGGTATTTGTTTATTTGAATGAAACAAGGTCTCACTGTGTAATCCTGGTTGACTGGTCTGGAACCCATTTTATAGATCAGGCTGGCCTTGATCTCAGATCTGCCAAGTACTAGGATTAAAGACATTTGCCTTATCAGGATGACCAAAGTATCTGAGCCTACTTCCCTGTCCTAGGCAAGGGTCATTTTCATCTCTGAAACCTACTTCCTTGTTCTAGCCTAAAATTTAGATTCCTGTCTGAAATTACTTCTTTGTTCTAGCCTAATATTTAGGTTCCTGCCTGAGATTATTTTTTTTTGTTCTAGCCTAAGATTTAGATTCCTACCTGAAATTACCTCTTTGTTCTAGCCTGATATCAGATTCCTGCCTGAAGCCTACCTCCTTGTACTTGACCAATGTAATATGCCTGCCAAGCAGCCCATTTCCTCGTCCTTGGCCCATGTCAGATTCTTGCCAAGCAGCCCCAAAGGCTGTCCACCTCTCCCCCTTTTTCATTTCATTAACAAGACTGAGCCTGTCTTAGGTCAGTCTGACAAGAATGCCTTCCTTACCCGTCATGGAATATGTATTATCAAAAGCAATGCATTTCTGTCTTAGGTTGGTAAGGCTCTGTACAGAATCTTACCTATCCTTGGCTTGCCAGTCTGTTAATTTAATAACTCTGTCTGGGGGATCCATTTTCAGGTTCAAGCCATGTACTTGACTGCCAACATGTTTGGTCATTCTTTTTTTTTGCATTTGATTTTTTTATTGGATATTTTATTTACATTTCAGATGTTATCCACTTACCCCATTTCCCCCCAGCCCAGGAACCCCCTATCCCATCCCCCTCCTCCTGCTTCTATGAGGATGTGCCCCTACCCACTCCCACCTCCCCACCCTCAAATTCCCCCACGCTCATTGTCCAGCCTTCATGGAACCAAGGATCTCCTCTTTTATCTATGCCTGCAACAAGGCCATCCTCCTCCACATACACAGCTGGAGCCATGGGTCCCTCCCTATGTGCTCCCAGGCTGGTGGTTTAGACCGTGGGAGCTCTGGTTGGTTGGTATAGTTGCTGTCTTCATGGGACCTCAAACGCTTTTAGCTCCTTCAGCTTCTCTCTAACTCCTCCATTGGGAACCCCATGATCAGTTCAGTGGTTAGCTGTGAGCATCTACCTCTGTATATGTCAGGCTCTGGCAGACCTCTAAGGAGACAGCTATGTCAGGCTCCTGTCAGCATGTACTTCCTGGCATCCACATCAGAGTCTACCTTTGGTGACCACACATGGGATGGATACCCAGGTGGAATGGTCTCCAGATGGCGCCTCCTTCAATTTCTGTCCCACACTTTGTCTTCATATTTGTTCCCTTGAGTATTTTGTTGATCCTTCTAAGAAGGATCAAAGCACCCACACTTGGCTTTTCTTCTTCATGAGCTTCATGTGGTCTGTCAGTTGTGTCTTGGGTATTGCGAGCTTTTGGGCTAATATCCAATTATCAGTGAGTGCATAGCATGTGTGTTCTTTTGTGATTGCGTTACCTCACTTGGGATGATATTTTCTAGTTCCATCCATTTACCTGAGAATTTCTCAAATTTATTGTTTTTAATAGGTGAGTAATACTCCATTGTGTAAATGTACCACATTTTCTGTAGCCATTCCTCTGTTAAAGGACATCTGGTTTCTTTCCAGCTTCTGGCTATTATAAATAAGGCTGCTGTGAACATAGTGGAGCATGTGTCCTTGTTATATGTTGGAGCATCTTCTGGGTATATGCCCAGGAGTGGTATAATTGAGTCCTCAGGTAATGCTATTTCCAATTTCCTGAGGAACTGCCAGACTGATTTCTAGAGTGGTTGTACCATCTTGCAATCCCACCAACAATGGAGGGCTATAAGAAATAGTGATCACAGGAATGTTCACATAATTGAGTTTAATGCCTTGCTTTTTCTTTGACTAGTTGTGTTTATTGTATTGCTTGTTCCTTGACTATTTACATCTATTGTATTGCTAGACCCTCAACCTAGAACAGACCTTAATACATATATGTAATCAAAATGGTATAAAAGCATAAAGGAAGAGGGGGGGATGGGACTGTTTGCATCTATTGTATTGCTAGACCCTCAACCTAGAACAGACCTTAATACATATATGTAATCAAAATGATATACAAGCATAAAGGAAGAGGGGGGAATGGGATGGAGGTTCTAGGGAGAGGAAATGGAGAAAGGGGATGACATCTGTATTGTTAATAAATAAAATAGCCAATAAAAATTTAAAGAAAGAAAGAAAGAAAGAAAGAAAGAAAGAAAGAAAGAAAGAAAGACATTTGCCACCACCTCCACTTTTACTTAAAACTTTTATTAAAAACCGTATTGTAGCCATGGACATAGTATACATTTCCAATCCCAGCACTTGGGAGGCTAAGAAACAAAGATTGTGAATTTAAAGCTAGCCTGGACTATACAATGAGATTATAATAAATTATAATATTTCTTTTTTTTTCATTCTTTCGTCATTTTATTTTTTTAAATGTTAATCAAAGGCTTTTATAAGTTTGGTAATGCTCAATAACAAGATGCCCATACAATCAGAAGTGTAACCCAAAACCCAACCTAGATATACCAACTATCTTTGACTGGCAGAGACACTCGAACATCAGCCTCCATGTCTCCTCCCCCCCCCATCTCCTAGCTCCTCTCTCCTTCTCCTCCTCTCCTTACTCCTCCTCTCCTTCCCCTTACTCCTCCACCTTAGCTCCTCCTACATATCACCCTTTCTGTTTAGATAAAACTTTTCTCTCAAAATACAATTAAAGCATAACTATACCAATTTGTATCAGTAAGGTACAAGATAGACCTAATACCCAGTCCATCATTTTGTTGACTAACCAGAACCTATGTCATCTTTCCTAACTAAAAGACTTAGTTCTGAAACTGGCTTTTTTCTTGGCTTTAGAATGAATGTCAGCTGAATACCATCCTCTCAAGTCTTTTCTCTCAAAGTAAATAGCCAGGATTGGCTATAAGACTATAAGCCTTCAACCCTGTCAGAAATCCAGAATGACTGAGTTAACTGAAATTATACACACAAAGCATAGCTTCTAAAACTTAGCCAATTTATAGAGACTACTGAACACCTGGACAGTCCCTATACTACAAAACGTTGGAGCATCCAATCTTCAGCCCTCTGACCCAGGATCATCTGACAGATCTAGTGATGCAGAATTATTAAGGGCTGATTACTCTGTCTTGGCAGATATAATCAGTCGACTATTCTGCAGGTGTATCCTTTTCAGGACAGTAATTTGTCTGTAGATGAAAAGAGACAATTCTTGCCTAGTCTCTGTCTCACCACAACTGGAGTAACTCCAAAGATGCTCAATTTCTTCTTAGAATCCAAGACAGGAAGCTGTCAGGAGCAGACAGGTCTCTAATCAAAATGAACCTTAACACAGAAATGTTTGTAACATCAATTCTGTGGACTTCTGATGTTTGGAAAACCAACTATCCATGTAAGGCAATCTGGACTGTTGTCTGTTAACTCCTCTCAGCTATTTCTAAATCAAATCTAGAAAACACCCTAACAATAAACTCAGAGCCATGAATTTGCTATAGGCCCTTAACTCACAGGCTAACCATCTCAAATCAGTTAAAAAAGTTAAAGAAGGACTGGGTCTAAGCCTTGTATTCCTAAATGTGTTATATAGGCCCAATGCCTATGAGAGTAACAATGTTAATCTCACTTCTATATCAATAAGAAACTCGTACCAATGAAAACCTTAAATTTGAAATCAAAGTAAATTTTGTACCATTTAAGAAATTATAACTTCAGCTTAATAACAATTATACAGATTTCTACCAATAGGTTATGGCTATGCAATAAATCCTAGCTATTCCTCCCTGTTCCAACAAAACCACTACTTTTCCCTGGAAAGACAGCCCAATGTTAACCACCTCAGTCCCCAAGCCTAAGGAATAGGGGTGCCAACTCTTCATTAACTTCTTCAAGCTGATTACAGGCATTGAGATATTAGAAGAGGGGTGGGGGAAGAGAGTTAATTTATAAGCCTCTGACGTCTGTGTCTTCACTGCATCCAGCTGAGATTCCTGGACATCAGAAGTTTGAGCAGGTCTCCTCAGCTTGCTTGATGAGTTGACACACCAAGGCTGTGTATTTTGCAATATACAATTCTCAAAACAAATTTTAGTATCAAGATATTTTTTGTTTGAATTCTGGAATCTAGACTTCTGGTGGCCTGTCTCTGTCATGTCTAATCCATATAATCCTGGGAGTTTCTATGAGGGTATGCTCCCACCATCCTCCCATTCCCGCCTCCCTGCTCTCAAATTCCTCAACACTAGGGAATCCAAACTATTGGGTACCAGGGCCCTCCACGTCCACTGATGCCTGACAAGGCCACCTTCAACTACCTATACAGGTGGAGCCATGAGTCCCTCCCTTTGTGTTCTCAGGCTGGAGGTTTTAGAATGGCTACTCCAGCTTGTTTCTTAGGACCATTTGCTTGAAAAATTGTTTTCCAGCCTTTTACTCTTAAGGTAGTGTCTGTCTTTGTCACTGAGGTACGTTTCCTGTATGCAGCAAAATCCTGGGTCCTGTTTAAGTATCCAGTCCTATGTCTTTTTATTGGGGAATTGAGTCCATTGATATTAAGAGATATTAAAAAACAGTGATTGTTGCTTCCTGTTATTTTTGTTATTAGAGGTGGAATTATCTTTGTGTGGCTTCTTTTGGATTTGTTGGAAGAGGATTACTTTCTTGCTCTGTCTGGGGTATAATTTCCCTCCTTGTATTGGAGCTTTCCCGCTAATATCTTTTGTAATGCCAGGTTTGTGGAAAGATATTATGTAAATTTGGTTTTGTCATGGAATATCTTGGTTTCTCCATCTATGGTAATTGAGAGTTTTGCTGGGTATAGTAGCCTGGGCTGGCATTTATGTTCTCCTAGGGTCTGTATGACATCCGTCCAGGATCTTCTCGCTTTTATAGTCTCTTGTGAGAAGTCTGGTGTAATTCTGATAGGTCTGCCTTTATATGTTACTTGACCTTTTTCCCTTACTGCTTTTAATAGTCTTTCTTTGTTCTGTGCATTTGGTGTTTTTATTATTTCATGATGGGAGGTATTTCTTTTCTGGTCTAGTCTATTTGGTGTTCTGTAGGCTTCTTGTATATTTTTGGGCTTCTCATTCTTTAGGTTAGGGAAGTTTTCTTCTATAATTTTGTTGAAGATATTTATTGGCCCTTTAAGTTGGGAATCTTCTCTCTCCTCTATACCTATTATCCTTAAGTTTGGTCTTCTCATTGTGTCCTGGATTTTCTGGATGTTTTGTGTTAAGAACTTTTTGCACTTTGCATTTTCTTTGACAGCTGTGTCAATGTTTTCTATGGTATCTTCTGCGCCTAAGTTTCTCTCTTCTGTCTCTTGTATTCTGTTGGTGATGCTTGCATCTATAACTTCTAATTTTTTTTCCTAGGTTTTCTATCTCCAGAGTAGTCTCCCTTTGTGATTTCTTTATTGTTTCTACTTCCATTTTTATGTCCTGGATCAATTTGTTCGATTCCTTCACCTGTTTGGTTGTGTTCTCTTGTAATTCTCTAAGGGGATTTTTGTATTTCCTCTTTAGGGGCATCTACCTGTTTACCTGTGTTCTCCTCAAATTCTTTGGGAGTGTTATTTATGTCCTTCTTAAAGTCCTCTATCATCATCATTAGAAGTGATTTTAAATCTGAGTCTTGCTTTCCTGGTGATATGGGGAATTCAGGACTTTCTAGTGTGGGAGAACTAGGTTCTAATGATGCCAAGTACCCTGGGTTGCTGATGCTTATGTTCTTGCGCTTGCCTTTCGCCATCTGGATCACCTTAGTGCTACCTGCCCTGTCTCTTACTGGAGCCTGTCTTTCCTATTATCTTAGTTGTTTCAGAACTATGTGGGGTGGGTGTTACTACTGGGGTTAGAGCTGGGGCCCAAGATCTGCTCAGTGCTCAGGCCCAGACTGGAAGGAACCAGTGCTCCGGGCCAGGAGTGAATTCCTGGGTCCTAGTGAGTTCCAGTTATTCTGGGGTGGGTGTTGCTGTCTCCTTACCTAAGATGCTGCCCAGGTTAGAGCTCCTGGGAGACCCACTTCCTCTGGGTTTTGTGAGATTGCATGCAGAGAAGACACCTGGGATCTGCTCAATGCTTGGGCCCACACTGAAAAGAACCAGTGCTCTGGGCCAGGAGTGAATTCCTGGATCCTAGTGGGTCCCAGTTATCCTGTTTTTTTTTGTTGGGGGGGGATTGCTGTCTCCCTACCTAAGATATTGCCCAGGTTAGAGCTCCTGGGAGGCCTACTTCCTCTGGGTTTTGTGAGATTGGGTGCAGAGCAACCACCCCAAATTATAATATTTCATACCTGCAGAATAGTATTTCATTTCAATAGTATTTCAAATGATCTGAATTTTTTAAATAAAATTCATTGCAATAAAGAAGTTTCATATCAATTTTTAAATTATTTATGTATGTATTTATGTGTATAGGTATACACATGTGATAGCACACTTATGGAGGTCAGAGGACAACTTTCCGAAGTTGCCTTTTTCCACTATATGGTTCCCAGGCTTTGAACTTAGGTCACCCCTTATCAGTTCCTTAACACACAGAATTCCCTTCGTGTAGTGTCCTGTTGATATTTAAAAGCAAAAGCCACTTGACTGTATGTCCAAAAGGTACTTGTCATAATTTATGCCTGTTTTCTAAAAAACAAACAACCTCAAAACACTGAGAAACAGAAAGAGGTGAAGACTACATTAGCAATTAAGGTATGTCAAGCTTAAGGCTAGGAATGTAGCTCAGTGGTACCGTGTTTTCAGGGACCTAGCCTGATCTCATAACTGTCAGCATTGCAGTTAATCTAATGGAAAGCATTAAACAGTATCAAATTAGTATTACCATTCTTTTAGATTTTTTTAAAAATTTGTTATTGGTTATTTTATTTATATTTCGAATGTTACCCTCCTTTCCAGTTTCTTCCCCAAAACCCTCCCATCCCACCACCTCTTCCCCCTGTCACCCACCTACCCACTTCTGACCCACCACCCTAGCATTCCCCTACACTGGGGCATCAAGCCTTCACAAGACCAAGGACCTCCCCTCCCTTTGATGCCAGAGAAGGCCATCCTCTGCTACATATGCAGCTGGAGCCATGGGTCCCTCCATGTATACTCTTTGGTTGGTGGTTTATTCCTTGGGAGCTCTGGGTGTCTGATTGGTTGTTATTGTTGTTCTTCCTATGGGGTTGCAAACTCCCTCAGCTCCTCCATTGGGGACCCCGTGCTTAGTCCAATGGTTGGCTGTGAGCATCCACCTCTGTATTTGTCAGGCTCTGGCAGAGCCTCTCAGGAGACATTCATATCAGGCTCCTGTCAGCAAGCGCTTCTTGGCATCCACAATAGTGTCTGGGTTTGGTGGCTGCATGTGGGATGGATCCCCAAGTGGGGCGATCTCTGGATGGCCTTTCCTTGAGTCTCTGCTCCACTCTTTGTCCCTGTAATTTCCTTTAGACAGGAGCAATTCTAGGTTAAAATTTTGAGAAGGATTGGGGCCCCCATCCCTCAACCAGGGACCATGTCTAACCTCTGGATATGGTCTTTAATTAATATAGTTACTTGGTAAGAAGAAATAAAATATTGTTTTGAAAAGAAAGTGCCAAGGAGCTAAAATGATTCTTGTTTTATTATTAAATAAAACAGGAAAGGTCAAAATCCAGGGGTGAGCATTTTAATAAATCTTGCAGAAAACCTTCCTTACTAGAAAGCTCCAATTATCTCCAGTTAAGTGAGGAGAGACAGACATTTGCATTAATTACCATCTTTCTAATATTTAGAAACTATTTTGTTAAATTAACTACTTTTACAATTTAAAAGGAATAAACAGTAAACTCTCAGTTTTTCATCCTTTTTGCTCTAGCTGTTCTAACAAAATGAGGCAGTTGTGGCCATGTTAGATTATATGAGAGGAGTTGAGAAAGGCAGAAGAAGCAGGAAGTGAGATCACCAGTTTGGGAGTAGTATAATTCCTCGAGGACATGAAAAGAGAGGATAAAAGGCTAGTTAACCTTTTAAAAGTATGATGTGGAATTGTCTAGCTCAGTTCATATGCATCTGCCTATTTCTAAAGCCTGCCAGCAAGAAGTCATTGATGGTTGTCAGTTTTGGAACCTGTGACTAAGAGAGAGATAAGAGGGAATGAATGAGCTTTTTATTTGTTAATTTCATATAAAAAGTTTTTCTAGTCTGATAGCTCTTAAGGATTTGGGGACATTTCAGCTTAGGGCTTTCTGTAGCATTGCCATCATCATCACCATTATTGTTTACTAAATGTATTTAAAATTATGTATATTTTCATTTGTTTATATGGTTTAGTTTTTCTTTTTCACTCTATTGATATGTGCCTTCCACGAAGCAAAAAACATGGTTATGTTCACCACTCTATTTATTAGGGCTTACACTTACAAGTAGTTTCTGAACTAGTAGTGGTGGTAAGGTCCTTATGAAGACAATTGGGAATTGGTTAGAAGTGGACTCTAGGGAGAGAACATTTTTATTAAAATCGTCCTAATCAATTTGTCTTTCTTAAGTCTGACCAAGGACATGACTGGAAAGGAAGATGTGTACCGGGGCCCAGCCATCAGGGCTCTCTGCAGAATCACAGATGTAAGTTCTCTTAGTTTAGCGCATTGCTAAAGGAAACACTAACTGTGGATTTATGCTTAGGTACATCTCCGTACGTCTCAATCTTCTCAAGGCTTATAATTTTTTTTGAGACAGGATCTTTAACTTGCTGTTTAACTCAGACCAGCCTTAGATTCACAATCTTTCTGCCTCAGCCTCCTGAGTGCTAGAGTTAAAGGCATGTATCACTATATCTGGCTTACATTTTGTAGTTTGATCCAGATCAGACTGGAAATTTTATAAATCTGGATCCTAGAAGAAATAATATAAACAGCTTAATTTTTTTTTTGCTACCTTGTTATTTTGTTGTGGTTTTCTTTTTGGTGTTAAATTTTTAGTTGAGACTTAGCAAATTCTTTTAAATCTGAATATTGGTCCCAGTATGTTTACACATTTTTATCTGCCACTACCCTTCTGGAACAAAAAGCTTTTTTCATGTTAAAGTTTACAAGAACCTTACTTCCAGATGATTCTATGCTGAGGGTTTACTGTAGTAGGATATTACACATTTAATTTGCCATGTATCTTAAAATAATCAGAAATTTTATTTGATGTGTAGGTTTAAGATATATAACAAGTGCTTTTCATATTAGAACCGTTTAAGCATCTTGATTCCAAAAGGAG
>NW_021604933.1:0-51192 GCF_004785775.1 Grammomys surdaster | reverse complement strand
CTCTCTCTCTCTCTCTCTCTCTCTCTCTCTTTCTCTCTCTGTTTGTACTCAGGTGTGTGTGTGTGTGTGTGTGTGTGTGTGTAGCTTGTACTGAATTATTTGGATTCTCCTCTCTATGTTTGCTATATATAATCTTCATTACTCATCAGTGAGTATTTATAAAGAACATATATATGGCCAGTTTTTGTACATTATTTTGTGGGCAGTAATTTTGAATGAATAGTTTTTAACAGCCTTTTCTTTTTAATGCTCTTAGGGAACAATGTTACAAGCCATTGAAAGATACATGAAGCAGGCCATTGTGGATAAAGTTTCCAGTGTATCCAGTTCAGCACTGGTCTCTTCCTTAGTAAGTGATCAGTCAGCTTTTTGTTTCTTATGTGTGGTCTAGTGTCTGGTTTAAAAATAACTTATTACTGTTGTTCTCTTACAAGAGAAACAGTTAAAAATATGTGTATATCCTGTTACTTTGTCCAACTGTATTTTATTTGGAAAAACACTCAGCAGTTATAATGGGCAGTAAAATCTTGAGTGTTCATGTTTAGAAGCTTTGGGGACTGAAGGTACTAAGTAGGATAGGGGTAAGTTTCTCCTCTGTGCTCATATGTTTACTTCCAACCTCTTTGTCCTCAGCTTCCCTTGGTTTCTCGTTGTCCTTTAAAGTCTTCCTTATGACCTTTGAATTTCAAGAAATGACCTTTTGTTACAGTAATAGCTTTTCTTTCACCTTTCATCAAAGCAAAAACTGTTTGTTTGTTTGTTTGTTTGTTTGTTTGTTTGTTTTTTAAGATTATATATGTGAGTACACTGTCACTGTCTTCGGACACACTAGAAGAGGGCCTTGGATCCCATTAAAGATGGTTGTGAGCCACCATGTTGTTGCTGGGATTTGAACTCAGGACCTCTGGAAGAGCAGTCAGTGCTCTTAACCACTGAGCCATCTCTCCAGCCCCAAAAATGTATTCTATAAAATTTTAATATATTGTATTTGATTAAAGTCAGTAAATATGGGACTATGGATTTCTTGGATAGTGAAATGATTACCAGTAAGCATGAAGACATAGTCTCAGAACCCACATAAAAAGACTTGTATGGTCGCACATGAATCCCAGCTCTGGGGAGGTGGACACAGCCAGATTTCTGTAGCTCATCAGCTAGTCAGCCTAGACAGTTGGCAGGCCCCAGATCCTCGTGAGAGATTGTGCTTCAAAAACCAACTTGACCCCTAGCCTCTATACACATAGAGGCTATGCACGTACACATACCACCCCACCCCCATGAACAAGCATGCTTACCCACACTTCCATACAAATCATTAGAGTGGACTGCCTGATTCTAGAATGTCACAGAACAGGTTTTAGATCAAGGAGCGTGCTTGCTGTGTTGTTGTTTCTTCAGGGGAATTTCCTAGAAGTCAAGCTAACGTTAACATTCCTTAAGAGCCATTCTGTTAGATGCTTCTCTTCTCTTCCTTCTGTGGCTTTCCTTTCCTGGTCTGTTCCAGCTCACAAATGTGTAGGTGTCTATTACTCTGCAAAGAGATATTAAAGAAAAAAAATTCAGTTTATAGTTGCCTTAGAATAGAGACAATGTAGACTTAAAAAGCAGCAGTATTTTCAGTGTTTTGGAAATATCTTTAGTAATTTTTGTAAGAAATTTAACTTGCATTTCTAGTGTCTAGTGATCATGCATTATATGCTCCCATTTTTCTTAATGTAGCACATGATGAAGATAAGCTATGACGTGGTTAAACGATGGATCAATGAAGCCCAAGAAGCTGCATCAAGTGACAATATCATGGTGCAGGTACTGTCTTTGATATCATCTATGTATCAAGACAAAGTATTTATTATCCAGCAGTAAAGAAAATTTTTGACATATTAATCCACTTATTAGTACATATTATCAAGTAGGTACCTTACATATTTTATTACTTCCATTGGCTTTCTGTTTGGTAGAAGATAAATGACCTCCAGTAGGAATGTTTAAGAAAAATTCCCTTTTTAATAGTAGATAGAAATGCTTATTCCAAAGGGATTAACATTGATTTTGGACTTTTATTTGAAAGATAATTTGTGTAAAAGGAAACTCTATTTCTTAGGCTTGATAATAAATAGTGTAAAAATAATCAGCCAACTTTGCTATATAAAATAGTGAGGAAATCTTTCAGAAAGAGCTTATGATATTTATTAAGCGATTATCAAAAGGAATATAATCAAAAGTCTAACTGGTAGTTTTATGTGAAATTTCTATATGTGTTTGAAAAAGTATTACTGTTTATATCTTCTTACCTTAGCATATTTAATAATGTGAGAAACAGTCATTTCCTCTGGAGACATCTGTTGGTCTAATTCTGATCAGTGTACTTCCATACAGAGTGTCTTGATGATGACATTCTCCTAGCCTACTTTAGGGTATTTATCCTTTATTAAGGTGGTGACACTTGAAGGCATGGACTTGTAGTCCCAGAAACAGCAAAACCCTGACTCTGTGTAAGTTAGATCTGAGGGTATGAGCCATTGTTAAATCCACTAGATCTCTTAGGTTGTATTCAACCCCTTTCTTACTCCTACTCTGAATTTACAACTTCTGGAGTAAATTACACACTCTCTCTTTTTTTTTCTTAGTGATCCTAGTGTTTAGTTTCATATAAAAAGATACTGTATTTTGTCTTTTTGACTTATATATCTTTTTTTGTCTAGTTCTATGGAGTTATCTCTCCTGTAGGTGTCTTGCTGTCTTCCTGAGCTCACGTTGCACTCTTTCTTGTTCTTAGTACCACGCATTGGGAGTGCTCTACCACCTTAGGAAGAATGATCGGCTTGCTGTCTCCAAGATGTTAAATAAATTTACCAAATCTGGTCTCAAGTCACAGTTTGCATACTGTATGCTGATTCGAATTGCTAGTCGATTACTGAAGGAAAGCGAGGATGGGTAAGTATCCTAAACTGAGTTGGTTTAAATTTACAAGTTAATATTTCCTTAGAATTTATTTTTTTATGAATATTTTTAGGGTAGCACTTACTTTACAGATAAGTTTAATGTTTTCCGAATTACAAAGAAATTGACAACCGAGCATGATGATGCAGACCTTTAATCCTAGCACTTGGGAGGCAGAGGCAGGCGAGTCTCTTGAGTTTGAGGACAGCCTGGTCTATAGAGTGAGTTCCAGGACAGTCAGAGCTATGCAGAAACCCTATCTCAAACAAACAAACAAACAAACAAACAGAAAGAAATTGAGGATTCTAAGTAACACAGTATTTTTTTTACCTTTATATATGTTTATATATGTAGTGGTTGATAATCATCTATTTATGAACTGATAGCAGAGGTAAAATGCTACAGGTCCTAAGTTAGTCAGATAACTGAGTATGAGCCTCAGGAGGGACATTACAAATCATCTTGTATAGCTTGTATAAGAAAGAATGTTGACATACTAAATTGAATAATTTGCCCAAGATCACTGTGTAAGTTTAAGTTATATGCAAACTTACCAGCAATACCTTAGCAGTCCTAGAGGCTACGAGGATACAGGAAGAGGATAGGGATCTTTCAAGGTGTAGTAAACTGGGAGCAAAGAAGAAGCATCCGTACCCTAAATGGCTTCTGGCGTTCCCTTTTTAGTTTATAGACAGGATTTCTCCAGGTTGGCCTCTCTTGCCTCGGCCTCCCAAGTGCTAGAATTGCAGGTATGCACTACTACCTGGCCAGTTATGGTTTAATTTTAAAATAGATTGCTCATTGGATCTGGAAAACTGAAGAGTTAACACCAGAATCTCTAGACTAGTTGAGTACCAAAGTACTGCCAAGAAAGGAACAAGGAAGAAACTGTCTTTTAGTTCAGTTATGAATATCAGAGTGCTGAATTTGATTAAAACCAAAACAGAGCTGAACCTAGGTTAGCTACTGGCTTCTCATAATGGAAAGAACTTGCTATTTTTTTTTTGTTTTAAGTATTATTTTATGTCAGTCTTACTATATTTTTATAAGCAGTGTTTAGCAGAAAATCAAAAAAAGTCAAAGAGGCAAGAAGATTGTGACTTTAATGAAGAAAAAACTATTAGTAAAAACAGACTTCCTGGTGATCCCCATGTTGGAGTTAACCACAGTGTCATTAGTAACAGTTGCACCATAGGGCACCTTTTCTAATCATGGTAGCTGCACTTTTTCATGGAAGTGCTTTTTGGTAGTTGAGAGTGACTTTTCAGCTTTTAAAACTTTTGGAACCAGGTCTAGTAATCTGATGGTTTCCTGTTCTTTTAACTGGAATGGTTTCCTGGTTTTTTTTTTTATGCTTTTAGATGTGATACACATGGCTAGAATTTTGTCCTGGGGGTAAATAGCTTTTGTTAAACGACAAAACATCGTGACTTTAACAACTTAAAATCTCTATAACTTAGTTTTCTTAACTGTGAAGTAATTTATCTGTCAGAATTATTGTAATCATTTAAGTCATATGCATCAATAGTAATAGTAAATTACTAAAGAACAAAAGTATTAATTGTGATTTTACATACAAACCTTTTGTAACCACCTAAACACCAAGTTGATAATTTTATATGGCAGTGATTCTTCAAACAACTGGCAGTACAAGCATATGGGTACAGATATGTCAGGGGAAACAGGTACTTCCCACTCTTACCATATTTATTACCCTTTTTTGTGTTGTAGTAATTATTTAAAATTGGCCTCTGGTCAAGCTGACTATCTAAGCTGTGGCAGCTCTGCCTAGCTCAGCTGCCATGTTCTGTGGCCAGAGGCCATGTGCACACCGCAGCTAGAAATGGCCCTGCCACAAATACCAGCCCTGCCACCCACAAGACGTCAGCATGGGAGATGGCTCTGCCAATCTCCTGTAGAAAAAAATGAGACTCTAATGCTTAAAGATTAATCAAAGGCTTTATATATCTGGTAAAGCTCAATAACAGTATGCCCATACAAAGAGAGTTGTTTCCCAATTAGCTAGCCTAAATAAAAGTAGTTACTGGCACTCCTCTCCATACCTGCGTGGCTTTCCGTCCTCTTACATCTCTGCTCTCTCACTCCTCCTCTTCCTTTTCCTCTTCTTCTCCTAACTCCTCCCACCTTAGCTCCTCCTACATTTTTGTATGATAGAACTTTTCCTGGTGAGACACAGCACACATATATACTCACCTCAGATAAGGAATTCATGGGAACAGATACCACCAAAGTCCCAACTTGGTGAACAAATGAATTTTACAGGACTGTGGGTGGGAGATTACTTACAGGAGAAGAAATGGCTCAAAGCTGCATCCTTAGGCCCACCTCAGCATGGGTGACAGCTCACAAAAGCTGGAAACCTAGCGTACAGCACAGGCTGCAGGCAGCTCAACAGGTTAGAGAGTGTCCTTTTCATGTGACTCTGGTCTAAACCTCTTCCAGATAGCTCTGCTGGTTTCTGCTGCTTTCAGGTCTCAGAATCTTTTTAGTAGCTTTTTTCTCTGAGAGTCTTCTCTGTAGCTTGATTGTCTGTGTCTTGGCACCTCTGTTCTCATTGCTTAATTTGGGACAGAGGGGGCCTAGAGAATATGGTCAGTTTCAGGAACTTCTTAAAGCTACTTAGCGGTATTTACCTTTTTTCTTAAGGAGCTTCCCTGCAGAATGTATTGCTTCAATATTGGAGGAGATTGTTGCACAACATTCTATCTCTTCCCTTGGTTCTTACATACTTCCCATCCCCTCATCTACAATGATCTCTGAACCTTGGAGGGGGTGTCTTAGTTAGGATTTCTACTAATGTAAAGAGACACCATGACCACAGCAACTTTTATAAAGGAAAATATTTAATTTAGGGCTGGCTTACAGCTCAGAGGTTTAGTCCAAAATTGTCATGGTGAAAAACATGGCGGCATGCATGCAGACATGGTGCTGGAGAAGTAGCTGAGAGTTCTACATCTGGATCCATGGGCAGCAGAAGTGAAAGTGACACTAGGCCTAGTTTGAGCAACTGAGACCTCAAAGCCTACACTTCCTCTAACAAGGCCACACTTCCTAATAGTGCCACCCTCTCTGGGCCAAGCATTCAAACACATGAGTGTGTGGGGGCCACTCCTATTCAAACCATCACAGGCTGAGTATTTAGTTGTACTATGGCTGAGACATAGGCCACCATGCCACAGTTACTTGTTCTCAGGAGCTTCAGCAGTGATTATGAATTAAGACTGACAACAGCAGTGATCTGTGGGCATAAACACACATTTAGAAGGCAGCTTGACAGCACATCACATCCAACTAGAAAAACAATAGAACTTGCTTGACCTCCTCAGCCACATGTTTTTGTCCTGGCTTACTATCATATATGAGCTCTCTTTTCTGGAGTGGCCTTAAATCCAGTTAGAAGACTGTTGGTCTAACCCACAGTAGCCAAGCCACTATTGTACAAGTAGGCACTTCTTTCCTAGCATACGATATTTCAACTTCTAAGAACTATAGCTAGGCAGGAATGTTGCTGACAGTTCTCCACTAGCAGCCTGTCTAGCCTCTTCTGGCACTGTGAAAGCCAGTCATCAGGGTAGGAGTTTCTAGTTCTGTCTCAGCTTAATTTTTCCATTCCATGTACAGTCAGAGCATGTACATGTGGTATCTTCAGCAATAGGGTGTTATCTAGTTCTGGCATACAACCAACAGCAGTAGCAGTAGCCTTTATGGTTTGTGGGGCTTCAGGAGCTTCCTTGGCCAGCAACTCACAAGGAAGTAGATGACCCCTGGCACGGACATTCAGTAACCTTATAGCTTCTGGAAATATCCATTTTTATTCATGTAAGGTGCCTTTTGGCTCTTTTCCCTTTCCATTAGCCCAGCCCTGGTTACAGTTGTAAGGTAGGTGGAAGTAACATTGTATCTGGTTGTCTCTCTAGTGGCTTTCCAAATTCATAAAACACTCAGAGGTTAGCATTATCTTATCTAGAAAACAAAACTTTTTCCAGAGGGTGGGCAAGACAAGGCAACATGGTGAACCATCATCTCATAACAAATAATAGAGTTACAAAGATAATATTAGTAAAGTACCATCAAAGTATTTTGTCATCTGAGCAAGTGTTCTGAGCAAGTGTCAGTTGACCCCAGAAGTGTGCAACTAAGACAGTGATAAAGGAGAACAGAAGCAATGTCTAATACATTGTAGACGAGTTCTGTACATTTGCATCATTCGCCTTCTCCATAGATCAAAGCTGGACACAAAGCATGGATAGGAGGTGCTCACTTACGTGGTTTTCTGTAATCCTCAGACCTTTTCTCTAAGCTGTTACATTTATATTTCCTGGAGCTCTTCCACTGAGCCTCCCTACATTTCTTTATACCTATAAACTCAGTGGGCCTGACTTAATCTGCTTAGGTATATAACCCAAGGCCAAAGGGGAATGAGATTTTCTCTCCCCTGCTGTACCTGCTGGCTTCCAGGTCAGATAGGACCTGGGTTGGCACTGTGGATGTAGCTGTAGCTGCTGGCCTCCCCATTCACAAAATCTAGATATTGGGGGAGTTCCCAAATGGGAAAAACATCTCCATTCCTAGCATAACCTTTTGGCTGATGGGAAAGGTACCCTTCTTAGTCTGCAGTTATGATTACACACCCATAGAACTGGCTTGATCATCTTTACCTGTATTGTTCTGTCTTCTGTGACCGGCTCCTGAGGCTTTAAAGTCTTCCAGCAGCTCCTTAACACAGTTTGACTTTCTGTCAGTTCTTTCTTTGGAAACCCTAGCTTGACATAAATCCTGTAACATTTGTCCTTGAGTAACCCAGACAGACCTCTTCCTCTGCCTTTACCATTTTCTCATCTCCTCTAGGCTGCTATCTCACTTTATGGATAATCTTTACATACTGGTCTAAGTCACTGAGATCTTCAAAAGCCTTTCCTACTTTATAAAGATTTTGTCCCACACCAAAGGGCTCAGGAAAGCCACTAAAGTTCCATACCAGTCTCAAGGGTCCTACTGGATCAGTCTGTTCTTGAACTCCTCTGTGAATGTAGTTCTATTTGGTCCAGTAAACTGAGGTTCAAAAACAGCTCTCCTTATTCCTGGTTCCTAGCCCTCCTCTATGATCCTTCAGTCCTTATATTTATGAGGACATGGATAGAGATGACTGAGTTTTTCTATAGGCTCTGATAAGCCAGTCCATCTGGGACTGACTTCCCTCATAGTGTACAGGTTATGCAGTCTTAGCCTTAAGACATATGAGTAGTTACATGACTTAGTTTTTCTACCTCCACAGCAGTTAGACTGATCCCATATGCTCCCATGTCACACAGCCTCAGAAGTCATGCTGTGACACGCTCTTTCATAGATAGTTTCAAAGTCTTTCCAGATTCTAGAAGTGGATGTACTGAGTGTTTCTTGGGAACCCTCGTTTCTTGTATAGCACCATTGTACTGTCCCATCTTTATGTTGGATTATAGGTTTTCTTTCTTTTCCAATTAAAGGTCAGACCCTTGAGGATTCTAGAACTACTTGGGGGAGAAATTTGGAAGAATTTGAGCCTGTGAGATAGAGAAGCCCTGAAATGCTGTAAACAGAGATATGTTGTAAGGTATATAAAAGACCAGGAACTGATAGAAATGTGAACAGTGAAATCTTGGCAAACATAGTTTCAATAAATAAAGACTATTGGGAATTAAACTAGAGGCCAGTCATATTACACTCTGCAAAAAAAGGTAAAAAACAAAAGAAAAAAATATGTCCTGAAAACTTGAGTGAACTGAATTCAGAAATAAAGTTTTTTGGCAGAGGAAATTTTAAGACAAGCGTAAGGTAAGGCTTACTGCTTTCAGTCAGATCTACGTTGAGAGAGAAGAGAAATTCTTGAAAAATGTGCACTAGGCTACCTTCACTGCTCCTTCCTGAGTGTGTCTGCCTCTGCTGCTCTTACTTTTCTCTGTTGATGTCACATTCAACCCTCATTGGCTTTCCAACATGGGCTCAGTGCAGGTGACTTTCTGGAGAGCTGAGGCCTTCAGGGCCAAACTGAGACATTGAGACATCCAGTTTCATGAACTGAGCAGCTACTAAGTTCTCTGCTTCTGCAGTATACACATGACCATTGTTGGGCTTTCTGGTTCCTGTCATCCATTTTATAATACATATATATTTTCTAGGTTCTGTTTCTCCAGAGAACCATGCCTAACATAGGTAGACTGTTTTAAGTGTGTCTCATATGTGTTGAAATTAATTTTCATAAGACATACAAAAAGATTGCAGCAGATGTAGTAGCTTATGTGTATAAATCCTAGTACTGGAGAGGCTGAAGCAGGAGGATTGCCACTAGTTTGAGGCTGGTCTTGGCTTCATAATGAGTTTCAGGTTAGTCTGGCCTACAGAGTAAGATACTGTCTCAAAATAATTCATAAATATGTGCATACATATATGCATACATAAATAAAATAATAGAAATCCTAGCACTTGGGAGGCAGAGGCAGATGGATCCCTGAGAGTTCCAGGCTAGCCTGATCTAGAGTGAGTTCCAGGATAGCCAGGGCTCTACAGAGAAATCCTGTCTCAAAAAACAAAACAAAAAAAGGAAAAGGGGGGGAGGAGGAGGAGGAGGAGGAAGAAGAGGAAGAAGAGGATGAAGAAGAGGAGGAGGAGAAATAATTAAAGCTTGGAAGCTTCATTAACTATGATGTGTAGAGATGGGGCCTTTGAGAAGTGATTAGGACACAATAAAGTCATCTGGGTGGAAACTCTGTGGTTGAACACTGATACCTTTTCAAGGAGAGAGTGCCATCCCTGATGATGCAGGTTACACAAGCACTAACCTGACTCTTGCTGCGCCTTAGGATTCTCACCCTGTATTCTGACCAGTATATAGTGAGACCCTCCCTCAAAACAATGTATCTGTATAATCTATTATAATTAAACCAAGAAATTACCAGGGTTTCTAGATAAAGGATTAATTAGTAAAACCAAAATCAGTTTGCTTTTATTCAGACAACCAATAAATGAGATAGAATTTTAAAAAAGCATAGGAATAAATTGGTCAAAAGTTGCATGCGTCTCTACTCAGAAAATTACAAAATATTATTTAATGTTACTTGAAAAAATCAGTATATATTATGTTTTTATACTGAGATATTCAATATTATAACATTGTCACCTCTTTTAAATTGACCTCTGTATTCCATGAGCCTGTAGCAAAAAACCTCAACTTATAAATACCAAACAGAAATGCATATACAATGTGAAAAGATATGTATAAGGAGGCTTAATCTTAAGATGGAACAATCCAAATATCCATCAGTGCTAAGATCCAAAAATAAATTATGATGTGTTCATATAAATAATGAACAATTACTTTTGAGTGCAGCCACATGGATAATTCTGACTGAGAGGTCATAGATAAAAGAATACATTCTAGGCCAGATCATAGGTTCAGTCTGCAGCATTACAAAACAAACAAACAAACAAACACACACACAGAGAGAGAGAGAGAGAGACAGAGACAGAGACAGAGAGACAGAGAGAGAGAGAGAGAGAGACAGACAGACAGACAGACAGAGGTTTTAATTTGGTGGGCAGAAGTTAAAATGGGTCTCACTATGTATCACAACCTAACCTGGAACTCACAATGACCCTCTTGCCTCAGTCTCTTCAAGCCCTGGGTTTAGATTCCTATCTGAAATTACTCCTTTGTTCCAGCCTGATGTCAGATTCCTGCCTGAAGCCCACTTCCTTGTCCTTGGCCCATGTCAGATTCTTACCAAGCAGCCCCAAAGGCTCTCCACCTCTCCTTTTTTATTTCATTAACAAGACTGAGCCTGTCTTAGGTCGTTCTGACAAGAATGCCTTCCTTACCCGACATGGAATCTAAATCCTAGGCTAGAACAAAGAAGTAATTTCAGGCAGGAATCTAAATTTTAGGCTAGAACAAGGAAGTAGGCTTCAGGCATGAAAATGACCTTGGCCTAGGACAGGGAAGTAGGCTCAGATACTTTGGTCATCCTGATAAGCCTTTAGAAATAGTGATCACAGGAGTGTTCACGTAATTGGGTTTAATGCCTTGTTTTTCTTTGACTACTTGTGTTTATTGTCTTGATTGTTCCTTGACTATTTGCATCTATTGTATTGCTAGATCCTCAACCTAGAACTGACCTTAATACATGCATGTACTCAAAGTGGTATAAAAACATAAAGGAGAAGGGGAGATGGGATAGTAGGTTCTAGGGAGGGGAAATGAGGAAAGGGGATGACATCTGTATTGTAAATAAATAAAATATCCAATGAGGGAAAAAAAGGTCCTGAGTTTAAGTTTAGTGCGATTAGAAAAAAGAGAATAGTGGTTATCTTGGAGGTAGTGATTGTGAGGTGGCCTGAAGGTGATTATGGAGTTTTTGAAATACTTATTTTTCATATCATTTTAATCTTATAATAATGCCCTTAAGAATTACAAAATGTATTATTAATATTTCATAACAAATTATTCTAGAATTTACCAGACTAAGAAGACATTTAACAATAGATGTTTTCCCAAACAATCTCTCTGGCTTTTTTTTCTTTCTGATTTTCTTTCTGTGTTTTGAGATAGGGTCTCATGTTGGCCCAGATTGTCCTTGAATTCACTCTGCAGCCAAAGCTAGCTGTGAACTATTGATTCACTTGCCTCTTCCTCCTAAAGAATCATAGTCGTGATCCGTCATACTCTGCTAGCCACTAGATGTTTGGGGTCTTTCTTGCAGTTGCAGTCAGAATAATGGTTTGTGCTGCAATCATCTTGGAAACTGAAAATTTTGATTCTATGGTATTTTACTGATATTCTATTGACAGAGATATTTCAGTTTCTTGCCATGTGTGCCTGCCTCTCCATAGTGTTGCTTGAGTGTCTTGATAGCATTGACTTTCTCCAGAATAAGAGAGAAAAGTGCATAATTTTTTTTCTGGTCTAATCTTGGAGAAACATGCCAGTGTTTCTGTTGGATAGAAAGGCTAGCCATATTTAAAGGAGCAGATAGAAGGATGCAAGAATCATTGGGGACTGTTGTCAAATTTGACTACTATGTTAGTTGTGGGCTGCTGTAACATGATACTTCATTCAAACTAAAGGCTTATGTGACATGTTCACTGCCATGTAGCCATGGTAGCTAACTCATAAGCTTCCTGAGAGTCTCCTGTCTCTGCTGCCTATCTTGCCTTAGGAACACCAGGATCACTGAGGTGTGCTACTATGACTGACTTTGTATGTGTTCTAGGACCATATTCAGGTCCTTGCTCTTATATAGCAAGTGCTTTACCCACCAAGTCATCTCCCACCCTACAAGTTGGTATTTCTAAGTCATGAGTTTTGACAGTGAGGTGTGTGTGTGTGTGTATGTGTGTGTGTTTCATGTGTGAGTGCATGTGCATCGACGGTAGAACATGTACATATGGGGGTCAGAAGTTTACATCAGGTATCTTCCTTGATGATTTCCACTTATTTACTGAGACAGATTCTCTTGCTGAACCCAGAGCTCACCGATTCATCTAGCTAGCCAGCTTTCCTGGGGTATTGGCTGTGTCAGTGTCCTGAGCACCTGGATCACAGGCCAGTTCATACTCCCACACAGCTTCTATGTAGGTATCATGGATCCAAACTTTGGCCTTCATACATAATGACAATCACTTTTCCACTGAGTCATCTCCTTAGCTTCTAAACCATTTAAAAAAAAAACTTTAAAAATATAATACTAAACTCTGTGACTTGAGGGGATTGCAAGATAATAAATTATGGTTAAAATGTGGTATTAGAAATGAAATTATGCTCTTTTTGGGGGGGAGAAAATTATAATTAAACTTTGACCAAAAAATGTATTGGTCAGTAATTTTTTTAGTCCATTTTCTGCTTTTGCAATAGAATACTAGGAACTGAGTAGATTATAAATGATAGTTTATTTGGCCCATTGTTTGGGAACTGGAATGTAGAAGAACATGGCACCAACATGGACAAGGTTTTTTGTACTACATTGTAACAAGGCAGAGATGTTAGGTCATGAGCTCCCTGTCCATTTGAGAAAGGAGAGGAGGAAGAGAAACAAAATTCTTGGTTTTGTAAATCCCTTCTTTGTTAACAAACAGCCTTTTAATATGGGAGGGCAAGGTCTGCATTGACTGAATTAAGACTTTAAAGTTTTAACTCTTAACGATTTTATATTTGAGCCTAAATTTCCCATTCATGAATTTTGATGAGTATGTTCAAACTATAGCAGTAATTAAGAGTGGAAATTGAATAAAAATTCTTGAAGATTTTAAAATCTAAAAAATGATACGAGGATATGACTGAAGGTTGTTACTAGAAAAGATAATTAAAGTGATGCATATAAGCAGGAGCTGGAAAGTAAATTAGACGTGCTGGGCAGACGACGGACCTCAGACTCACCGCTTAAAGCAGGGATTTATGTCATAGTTAACCATGGTCAGCGATCTGGTGGCCGCTTAGCTGTGTGGTTCTGATGTGGGTACTTTGTGAGTATACAGGCACACTGGCCAGGCCTGCAGCCATCTGGCACTGAGAGTCCACTTTATACTTCACTCACAGTTTGTTGGCAAGCCTTACTGTCTTCCTGGCTATTGGCCAGATGCTCCACTTTCCCACCTTTGGGAGCTTTTTATTGGCTGTCAAATGTCCACTTAGCATGACAACTACCTTCTCCCAAACAAGTGTGTAAGTTAGAGAACCTAACTCTGAACTGAAGTGTTGTAACCTGATCTCAGAAGTGTTGTTCTGTCTCTCCTCTTATATCTTCCTGGTTATAGTGAGCAATCCCAGCAATAATGTTTGAGGAAACTATATAGTATTTCAATATTCACCAGTATTTGTTAAGCCCATCTTCCTGAGCCTAGTACACAAAACACATAATTTAACAAAATAAACCTGCCTGTTACCTATTGAAAGAGGTTCAGATTGAATAAACAGTAAGAATATAATTGAGCTGTATGTCAATATTTACAAAATTGACCTCATATTTGGAATGCTATATCTAATTCTTTTTTTTAATTAAGAAAAATAAGGTACATACAGAAAATGAAAAAACTTAGTTTTGTGTATATAGGACTAAGTGATTGCATACATTAAGAAATAGTATATTATTTCTAGTGCCCCCAACATGCTTTATGCATATCATTTGATTATATCTGTTGATCTCCAGAACAACAACTAATATAATATCTAAAGTGCTCATTTCTTTGAGTTCCCTTTTCTTCTTTACTCATCCCTAAACACTGAAGTCGTTCTATCTTGTTCTTAGAATTTTGTTGATAGACTCGTATTACAGTTTGTGCCTTGTTTTTTTCACATAGAGTTTTATTGTAAGAATCACACTTGGTTTTGTTTATAGCTATTCGTTTAGACACATTTCCTTCGTAATTTCCCAGTTCATTCTTCTAAGAGTAAACATCTGGACTGTGTTCTGGTTCTGGCACTGATGACGGAGACTGCTGTGAATAGCTGCCTTGTCTCACACTGCTCTTGTCTTTATCCATTTTTGTTGCTGTAAAAATACAGATGGTCCTCAGTTTAGGATAGTTTGAGTTGGGATTTTTTTTTTTAATTTATTGTAGTGTGACGGCAATGTGCATGGGGTAAACCTTTTCTCCCAGGTCTGCAGTGGGTGTTGATAATGACCAGCAACAACAGTAGTGAGCCATAGCCCCCAGTAGTTTGAGGCTGGAAAACTACACGCCGGGTGTGATCTGCTGTAAGCTAGAATGTTTGGTAGATAGGCATAAAAGCATTTTTGAGTTATATTGTTTTCATTTATAATGAGTTTATTAGAACATACCACATTGTAAGTTAAGTACCATCTTTATCTAAGACCAACACATTTTTTATAAGAAGTGTTGGATTTGCCACAATTCTAGAGGTTGGGAAGGCAAGAACATGCTTCTGGCATTTGCTTAGCATCCGGAAAGCCTTCTTGCTGTCTCACAAGGGTGTTACTTGAAATATCTTCTCTTACAGCATTCCTCATGTTGTTAAATGGCTCAACCCCTGTGATGCCATCTAATCCTAATTAGCCCCCAAAGGCTCCTCTATAAGTAGCATTAATGTATGGATTTGAGGATCACGTTTTTGCTGCATGAACTTCTGAGGAACATTTAAACCACATTCCGTCGTCTCCATCCCCATTTCTATGTTTAAGCATATACTTCTTTAGAGTATATATAGAAGTATAGGGTTGCCATATATACCTCTGCATTCTATAGGTAACACCAGACTTTGTTTTTCCAAAATGGTTGCTTCAGTCACATTCCACATAAAGATGTGCACCACTTCTGCCCAGCTATAGGAATTCTTTTTTTTTTTTTAATTTTTATTGGATATTTTATTTACATTTCAGATGTTCTCCCCTTACCTCATTTCCCCGCCCCCCACCCAGGAATACCCTATCCCATCCCCCCTCCTCCTGCTTCTATGAGGATGTGCCCCCACCCACCCCCCATTCCCACCTCCCCACCCTCGAATTCCCCCACACACGGCATCCAGCCTTCATGGGACCAGGGATCTCCTCTCCCACCTATGCCTGACAGGACCATCCTCCTTTGCATATACAGCTGGAGCCATGGATCCCTCCCTAAGTGCTCCCAGGCTGGTGGTTTAGATCCTGGGGGCTCTAGTTGGTTGGTATTGTTGCTCTCTTCATGGGGTTGCAAACCCTTTCAACTCCTTAGTTCTGGATTGATTATAAGTATTACAGATACTTTTTCCCATACTTTATTGGCTGTTCCTTTTCTGATATCTTTGTTGAACAGAAGGAACTACTTAAGCATAAGACAATTTTATCAGTCTTTATCAAAAGAATATTGTTTTTGTTGTCTTGCCTGAATCCCAAGATCACAAATATATTTTCTGTGTTATTTCAAGTATTATAGTTTTAATTTTCATGTTTTGGGTCCATATCTTACCAATGAATTTGTGTTCTAGATATGATACAAAGTCACACCTTAATTTTTCCCCTCATCTGAAAGCTAGTAGACTCAGTGTCATTTGTTGAAATGAGTCTATATCCACTGCTATATAGTATCAGCTTTATTGTAAACTAGATTTCCTTACATGCTTTTGTCTGTTTCTGGGCTCGTGTTTCCCTGTTGTATCAATTGCAGTACCTGAGCCACCACCATACTGATTTTTTTATTTATACATCTTTTTTTATTGGGTATTTTCTTTATTTACAAATGTTATCCCTTTTCCTGGCCCCCCCAGAAGCCCCCTACCTATACCCCTCTGCCTGCTTCTATGAGGGTGTTCCCATACAAAGGAGCATCATAGGACCAAGGACATCTTCTCCCATTGATGCCCAACAAGGCCATCCTCTGCTACATATGCAGCTGGAGCCATGGGTCCCTCCATGTATACTCTTTGGTTGGTGGTTTAGTCCCTGGGAGCTCTGGGGGGTCTGGTTGGTTGTTATTGTTGTTCTTCCTATGGGGTTACAAACTCCCTCAGCTCCTTCAGTCCATTTTCTAACTCCTCCATTGGGGACCCCGTGCTCAGTCCAATGGTTGGTACAAGCATCCGCCTCTATATTTGTCAGGCTCTAACACAGCCTCTCAGGAGACAGCTATATCAGGCTCCTGTCAGCATGCATTTCTTGGCATTCACAATAGTGTCTGCATTTGGTGACTGTGTATGGAATGGATCCCCAGGTAGGGCAGTTTCTGATGGCTCTGCTCCACACTTTGTCTCCATATTTGCTCCCATGAGTGTTTTGTTCCCCCTTCTAAGAAGGACTACACTTTGGTCTTCTTTTTTCTTAAGCTTCATGTGGTCTGTGAATTATATCTTGGATATTCCGAGCTTTGGGGCTAATATCCAATTATCAATAAATGCATACCATGTGTGCTCTTTTGTGATTGGGTTACCTCACTCAGAATGATATTTTCTAGTTCCATCCATTTGCCTAAGAATTTCATGCAATCATTGTTTTTCATAGCTGAGTAGTACTCAATTGTGTAAATGTACCACGTTTTCTGTATCTGTTTCTCTGTTGAAAAACATCTGGGTTGTTTCCAGCTTCTGGCTATTATAAATAAGGCTGCTATGAACATAGTGGAGTATATGCCCTTGTTATATGTTGGAGCATACCATACTGATTTTTAATAACATTACAATAATGTAATGTAGGTATATGCTAGAGGCAAATCTTCTGTTCTTCTGCATGAGAGTTTTTTGGGGTTCTTATTTCTGTCTGTTTCTGTATAATCTGAACAAGGGTTGCTTATCTTTCCTTTCAGTGGAGTTTGTTTATTCTTTGGAGACTTACATCAAGGCCATTGTAACAATCAGGAGTTCTAACCTGGTCTGTTAATCAAACTTTCATCATTGAGACAAATATCTGAAAACAAAAGAAAAAAGATTTATCTTGGCTTGTAGTTTAAAAGGTTGCATCTGTTGTTGTGTGGCTCCATTGCTTCTGGGCCCATGCATGGTAAGACAGAGGATTCTGGTAGGACACATTTGATGGGAAAAACTGGCTCAGTTCATGGTGATGGGAGCCAAACCTACAGGAAAGGGCCAGGACAAAGTACACCTTTCAGATGCATGCCCCTACTGACTTACTTTCTCCAGCAATGCACTCCATCTTTGTAGTCCATTGACTATAAACTCAAGTGGTGAATCCATTGATGAAAGTACCCTCATAATCCAGTCATCTCTCAGTATCCAGGGATAAAAGGACTAGCCTTCCCATGATCCTTTTGTGGGACTACTTACTTCCAAATCACAATATCTATACATTTCTTACTCCCAAATGTTTTAACTACTGGGATTTTGGGGCCTGTTTCCCTGAGACAGTCATTGATAAATCCTAGTGGCTGGTGGCACTAAATAAATTTTTCACTTCTGAACTTCTGATTTACTTTCAGAAATCCATGGCAGAAACCCTACTTGATGCCCAGTTTGTTATGACATTTAAAAATGCAAACCAACCACAAACAGCCAAGTAGGACTCATAAATCTAACAGATATAACATTGCATGGAAAGAAACTCCTACAGAACAGGCTGAAGTCATGTTAAGTGTTCTGTCTGCTCCATTGGGCATTTGTTCTAGGTCAGTGTACAGGGGAGAGAAGAGGGGTAAAGAGAAAGAAGAAAGGAGGTAGACACAGTAACGCTCACATATAATTCCAACACTTGAGAGGCTAGGCAACTAGCTACATAGCAAGACCATGTCTCAAAAAATAAAAGCAAATTGTATACAAATGAGTTTAGAACTTTTCAGTAAGTAACGTCTATAGGTTTTACTATTATAAAGATTTTGCAATAGATATTTTTTAAAAAGTTTCATCTCACTATTAATTAGAAACGTGAATCAAAATAAAATACCATTTTCAACTATCATCAGATTTGCAAAATATTTAATAATTTTCTGTATCAAATCTTGGCTAGAATATGAATATTCTCACACAGCATTGCTGGGAATATAAAACAGAACAGATACTTTGGAGGGTCATTTGCATGCCCATTAAAAAATAAAAGCACATATATTTCTTGCCCATAATCTAGAAGTTTCTTTTTAAGAATTCCACAGAGGAATACTTGCACATATGCACAAGGAAACAAGACATCATTTTCTTTATTATTTATAATTTCTGAATTTTGAGAATTATTTTAATATGCAGCCAACATAAGATTGTACAGAAAATTTAGTTATAAGATATCCTAAAACATTTTATCAGGAGTGAATTCTATCTATATGTCTTCATCTTTTTAAATACTGCTTCAAGGGGAAAAAACATGGTAAAGTGAATGTGAAGATAAGCTTAATTTCTGTAAAGAAAATAACACACTGTGATTATACTGTGTATGTGTGTTCATAGTGCATATGTGTGTACTTACATGCCACATAGGTATATATGCACATGGAAGCAATAGATTAACTTCATACAGATGCTATCCATTTTAATTTTTTTTAGATAGGATCTTTCAGTGGCTTGGAGCTTACAAATTAGTCTGGACTGTTAGAAGTGTAAGATGAGATAAATCTTTCCTTCCCAAGTTGCTTTTGGTCAGTGTTTTATCACAGCAGGAGAAAGCAAACCAGGACAATAGGATATTAGAAACTGTTTTAGGGCTGCTGGATGTAAGTCTTCTGTGAGTTTCTTGAATGATATTTTGAATATAGTAGAATTTACGAAGAATAATAGTAAATGTAGAAATTCCATTTAATTTGTTCACTATTAAAATACAAGGTAGGTGTGATGGCTCATTCCTATAATGCCAATACTCAGGCAGAAGAGGCAAGGGGGAGTGCAAGTTTGAGGCCAGCATGGGCTACAGAGTGAGAGACCTTGTCTTAAAAGCTACCTCCCCCAAAAGAAATAAGAGAATTTTGTAGTGTTGTTATATGAGAGCATGCGGTTAAGAACTATTGTAAGTTGTACAGTTCATAGAAATCAGTCTTAGTTGGTTGAAGAGAATCAAAAGCAGTTAATTTGGGTACCTTAGGAATAAGAAAGAAAAATCCATATAAAAGAATATTACAAATGCTTAAAAGAACACAATCTAGGTTTACCAATTCTATAGAGTATCAAGGTAGCAAAGCAATTTGTTTCGCCTGATGATATGAATTAGTGAATATAAGCACTTGCTATGCAAGCCTTTGAGTTCAGTTCCCAGAACCTATAATGGAGAGAGAGGACCAACTTTAAACATTATTCTCCGATCTCCACACATGCACATACGCATTCATTCATTAATTCATTCACTCTCGCCCCCACACACACAGTGTGCATGCACACTAATAATAATAAATAACTTTTAAAAGTTTGTTTCATTAGCTCTTGATACCTTTTAGTAAATGAATATTAATATTTTTATTTAGAACAATTAGGCTTCCTTGTCAGCATTTTTATATATAAAATGATTTTTAATATTTTAAATTTTGATCAATTAATGTAATATGTTTGTTAATTATATAAATTAATTTGTTCACTATTAAAATACAAGCTAGATGTGATGGCTCATTTTATAGCCTAGTCCTGCCTAGGATTCCTAGCAATTCTGCTGCCTCTGTCTTTCAAGTGCTGGGATTACAGGTGTGTACCAACTGTGCTCAACTCAGTAACAGTTTTATTGAGATTAATTTACAGATTATAAAACTCATTCACTAAGCATGCATTTGTATAATTTAGTAATAAACAAATGCATCTCTACAACCATGAGCACAATCTGTCTTTAGAATGTTTCCATCACCTTCTAAAGTTGCTTATGTTCTTAATCTGACATTAGTCCCTGCTGCCCCTCAGCCCTTGAGCTGCCCGTTGCCTGTGTAGAAATTTCCTACACATGGCATCATAATCATGCTGTTTTCATGTAGCCTGATATGTAGTGGTTTACTTGATTGCAGCAGGACCTAGCAATCGATGGTCATTTGTGTTGCTTATATTTATTTGTATTATGAATAAATGATACTATTGATAGGCAAGTACAAATCTTCATATGAATATATATTTCTGTTTTCATGGGAAGATTCTTGTAAATGGAATATGTGGACTACTTGCTGTGTCTAATTTTAAAAGAAGCTGAAGATGATTTTACAAAGTTCCATACGTTTACATGCCTGTAAGGACACCAGTGTTGTGTCCTTCATCAGTGTGTGA
Organism: Grammomys surdaster; assembly: GCF_004785775.1. NCBI lineage: Eukaryota > Metazoa > Chordata > Mammalia > Rodentia > Muridae > Grammomys > Grammomys surdaster. Next base: position 30,605 of record NW_021604933.1, on the reverse strand, counting down.
TGTTGTCTTCATCTTTCAGGTTGCTCCCACTGTGTATCCAGTATTCTGTCTCTGCTTTCTGAGTGCTGGGATCCCAGATAGACCTGTGTGCCTGATGTGTGTTGAACAGTTACTGTTTCTAATAGCCATTCTAGTAGCTATATGGGAGCCTCTCCCCTGCTCCTGAGTTTCCCTTTCCTAATTACTAGTCATTTCTTTGTTTTCAGCTGTGTGTTTGCTTTACTGCTTTCTTCCCATTTTGTTAGTGTTATCAAGTATAAGTCATTCCAATCTCTTGCCCATCATCTAATAGATTGGTGCATTTGGAAGACTTCCCTACCCATTCTCCATTCTTTTTTTCTTTTTTCTTTTGATAACTCAGATAATAAAGTTTGACAATTTCATAAGAAATCTACAGATAAGTATGTCTCTTGTTGTACCCTCAAAATGTTAACGAACAAATACTTTTATATATAAATGTTTACATGTTGCTTGTCTTTTTTATTTTAACATTTTGATGAAGTTTGTTTTATCACTTTCTGAGAGATTGTGCTTTGGGTGCTGTGTCCAGTAGCTACCTAGTTCAAGAACACAGTGATCTCCTCAGTGTGCTCTTCTGGTAGCATGGTATTGATAGTTTTAGTTTGCAACCTTTAAGATTGTCACCCATTCTGAGTTAAGTTCTGTGTATGCTCATATAATGATGTACATTCATTTAAAAATATATACATACAAATTTTCCCAGTGCCAATTAGTAAAAACTCTTTTCCCCTTTAAATTGTCTCTTCTTTGGGAAGTCAGCTGACCATGTGGTAAAACTCCCAGCTTTCTTCATTTGTCATGATTGCTCCAGGTTTATAGGAAGATGTGAATCTGGAAAATGTGTTTTGGAATTCATTGCTTATCCATATGCATTTTAGAACAAGTTTTGGATTACTACAGCAAAACCTGCTGGCATTTTGGTAGGATTTGCACTGACTGGAATTAATAGGTGTATTTTAAATCAATCCATATGGGAGTATTGCCGTCTTGGTAATAAATAGTTTTAGAGCATGGACAGAGTCCTTTTCTTCATTTAAAGTCCTCAAAAAGTTTTTATGACTTTCAATTTAAAATTGTGATAGTGTTATTAAATTAATTGTTTAAAATATTTAATTTTTGTGCATATAGAAGTCAGAGAGGACAACTCACAAGAGTTGGTACTCACATTCTACCATTTGGATCCTGGGGAATCAAACTCAGACTTGATAGCAAGTACCTTAACCCCTAGCTATCTCACTGGCCCCTTCGTTCAGTCTTAGGCTATTGTGAAAGGAATTGCTTCATCACTTTACTCCTGGATTGAAGTTAGTTGTTTTTATGTTAATCTTATAGTTTAAAAACTTGTCATGCTCCTAATTAGTGCACGATTGCTCCCTCTCCCTCTCCTCCCCCCAGCTCCCTCCCTTGTGCTCTCTTGTTGTCTCTGCATCTGTATACTACTTTGGATTTTCTGTGTATAAAATCATATCACTTATGAACAAACATGGCTTCACTTCTTTGTTTCTAGACTAACCCCTGTGTTTTGTGCTGTGCCTGTTTCACAGCCTCAAGCCTTTAGTGTGGTAGTGAGTAGAAATGACGAAAGATGGCTTCTTTGACTGTAGTTTTACCCAGTAAAACCAGGAAACCCAGTAAGCATGCTATAGTGTAGATCTTTACAGAACTACTTTATCCAGTTGAGGCGATGCTCTCCAACCCTAGTTGTTTGTTTTAATGTTGTTTTTGTTGTTTATAATAATTAATGTATATTAATGTGCTACATAACATTTGAACTATGTATGTTGTACTGCTTCTGAGAACTATCTGCTCAGTTAACTTACTCTTTTAAAATTTTCAGTTTTTTCCTCTAGTTATTCATGCCCTACCTGATGAATAGCTAACAAAGCTTGTCTCCCATTCTATAGGCGATCTTCTCAGTTTGTTGTTGCCTTTGTTGTACAGGAGCTTAATTTGATGTTTGTCAGGTCTAGCTGTTATTTCCTGAGCTGTTGGAGTCTTCCTCAGAAAGTTTGTGCCTGTCCCCATATCTTGAAATGTTTATACTTTCCTTTCATAGTTTCAAAGTTTAAGGCCTTATATTAAGGTCTTTAGTCAATTTTAAGTTGACTGTTTTGCAGGATGAGAGGTAAAGATTGTATTTCAGTCTTTGCCGTGTGCTTATCCAGCTTCCTAGCACCCTGTGTGGGTGAGGCCATCTTTCTTCCAATAGGCACTTTGGCACCTTTATCAACAATTTATTTCCTACAGGTTTTCTAGAGTTTACTTCAGAATACTTGTTAGTGAGCCTCTGGATTTCAGTGAATATTTGTTGTAATATTCCTTTACCCCCTTTACCTCTAATATTATTAATTTGAGTCTTTCTTTTGGTTAGTTTATCTAAGCATTTGTCAGCCTTGTTTATCTGTTCAAAAAAGCAACTGTTTCATTGATCCTCTTATGGTCTTCATTTCATTAAATTCTACTTTGCTCCATTATTTCTTCTTATTTTATTTTTATCTACTAATTTTGTTTGGCTAATTCCTGTTTTTCTAAGACTTTGAGGTACATCACTAAGATTATCACAGCATTCGCTTTACTTGTTAATGTGTGCACTCATCACAATAAGCTTACCTCTTCTGCCTTTGCTGCATACAAAAAAAACTATTGAAGTGTGGTTTTATTTTCACTTGTTTCTAGGATTTCTTTACTTTTTTTAAAACCATACTTTATATAGTTTACTATACATAGTTTGCATATTCAATCCTCAAGTGTTTATGTGGCATCTGTAGTTTCTTGTGATACTAATTTTATTCCATTATATGATACAAGAATTTTTTATTCACTTTACATCACGATTGCTGCCTCAGCTCCCAGTCTCCTCCTCTCACATCCCTCCTCTCACTCCCCCTTTCCCTTCTAATCTGAGAGGATAGAGGCCCGCCTGGGTATCCCCCTACCCTGACACATCAAGTCTCTGGGAGTCTAGGCACGTCCTCTCCCACTGAGGCCAGACAAGGCAGCCCAGCTAGAATAACATATCATCCCACAGAGAGGCAACAGCTTTTGGGATACACCCCCCCCCCGCTTCCAGTTGTTCAGGACCCACATGAAGACCAAACTGCACATCCGATATCTATGAGCGAGGGTTGTGGAGGGCTAGGTCCAGCCCCTGTATGTTCTTTGGTTGATGGTTCTGTCTTCCTGTGGTGTTCCTATCTCCTCTGGGGCCCTCAATCCTTCCCCCAACTCTTCCAAAAGAATCCCCAAACTCCATCTACTGTTTGGCTGTGAGTTTTTGCGTCTGTCAGAGTCAGCTGCTGGGTGGAGCCTCTCAGTGGACAGTTATGCTAGACTCCTGTCTGCAAGCATAACAGAGTATCATTAATAGTGTCAGGGATTGGTGCTTGCCCATGGGACGGGTCTCAAGTTGGGCTGATGCCAAGGACCAGCCTCAGCTTGGAGAGGGTTCTGAGAGAAGGGGTTGTCTGGGAGTGGTGAAAAGAACAACTCGAAGTCAAATTGTGGATCCAAGCTGAGGACCTATGTTGTGCTTGATGCAGCATCTCCAGTCTGCTTCTATGTTCTGCTTTCTCTCTGGAGATCTCTCTGTCTGTGTTCTGCTTGCCTGCTATTCTAAGAGATCTCTCTGTCCATGTCCTGCTTGCTTGTGTCAGTTCTCCAAGCAGTCCTCCCTTTTTATCCTAAAACAATTCTGGATAATTCATCTCATGCAGAACACAGGTCCAGTCTTTTATTTTACATATCAATCCAGTCATTTACTCCAGATTTTCCTTTTGATTATCAGCATCTCAGCCCTTTGATTCTTAGGAGATAGCAGGCATACATTTTTTTTCTTAACATAGCAAAAGAATTCAGAGATATGTCTGCCTTTGTTAAGCACAGACTATAAGTTAGTTGGATAGGACCCGGAAATTACCATTTCTACCACACCTGAATCTAACTTGGCTCTGTCCTAGGCTGACCCTGAACTCAGGAATCGGTCTGCCTTTGTAAGCATAAAGAAAACAACGTAGCTGGGTAGCATCTCCTGTGATCACTGCTCTCTAAATCTCTATCTCCTTCCTTAGTAATTGTCTAACAAGTTGGCTCATAGTGTAGCTGCTTTTATTCCTTAATAGTCATGAAGCCCCTCACATAATTCATATTTTATCCTTTTTTGCATAGGTAAGTAATTATATGTTTTCAAACTCATGTATTTAGAGCTCTTTCCTATAACCTTAAGGGCTGTCCTGAAAGTCCCAGAGTTTACCATTTTGCTGAGACATAGTCACACTCTCAACTCCTGGACTCCTGCTGTTTCTAATTATCACCGAGTCATTAACATCAACAGAGGGGACATTCCTTGGAGGAATGTGAAATATGCACATTATTATACAAATATTCCTTATACCCACAGCAGCCAACAACATTCTTGGAGGGTCACACCAGGGGCTCTGTCCCAGGGGTAGGAACCATGTTACTGTGTCTGTACCAAGGCCAGGCAGGGCTTAGTCACTGCTCTATCCTCTGTCCCTGAATTTCTTGTAGACAGGACAAATTTTGGTTAGAAAGTTTTGTCAGTAGGTTGGTGTCCCTATCATTCCACTGGGGTTCTTGCCTGGGCACAGGAAGTGGCCTCTTGAAGTTCCATATCCCCAATGCTGTGAGTCACAGCTAAGGTCCCTATCCCAGGTCTCTGGCATGTCCTCGAGATACCCCACCACCACCAGTTGCAGATTTCCATTCATTCTCTTGGCCACCTGGCCCTCTCCTCTCTCCTGTTCCAGCCCCACACTTGATCCTGAACCCCCCCGCCATTTCTCTCCCCATCCCCTCTCTTACCCAGTTCTCTTCCTCTGTCTACCTCCTACAACTATTTTGTTCCTCCTTCTAAGTGAGATTCTATCATTCTTACTTGGGCCTTCTTGTTTAGCTTCTTTAGGTCTGTGGAGTGTAGCATGGGTAGCCTATATTCTATGACTAATACCCACTTCTAAGTGAGTACATACCATGCACGTCCTTTTGGGTCTGGGTTACCTCACTCAGGATTATATTCTCAAATTCTATCCATTTGCCTGCAAAATTCATTATTTTTAATAGTGGAATAGTATTCCATTGTGTAGATGTACCACATTTTCTTTATCCACTCTTTAGTTGAGGAGCATCTAGGTTGCTTCCAGTTTCTGGCTATTATGAATAAAGCTGCTAATTGAACAGGTGTCCCTGTGGTATAGTGGGGCATCTTTTGGGCATATCTCCAAGAGTGGTATACCTGAGTCTTGAGGTAGAATATTCCCTGTTTTCTGAGAAACTATCAAATTGATTTCCAATGTGGTTGTACGTTTGTACTCTCACCAGCAATGAAGGTGTGTTCCCCTTGCTCCACTGCTTCACTAGCATGTACTATTGTATGGGTCTGAAAATCACTGAAGGAAGACCCCAGACTCAGTATGCAAAACAAAGAGTGTTTATTCTGCAGAAACAACCAGCATGTGTGGGTCAACCACTCTTTGAAATGGCGATTCCAGATAAAGGCACGAAGGCATTCTTATAGGGAACAGGAGAAACTCTCTAGAAGGATTAGGTAGTCTAACATTTCATTGGTGAGTGCTAGGGGTTCACAGGTGATCAGTGGTCTACACTCCTATGTTATGAGCGTTCAAAATAAATATAAAATAAAAGAGCTGCCCAGCACAGATGGCCCACTCTGAGATATGTCCCCATTTTTGTGGTTATCCCCAGGCTGTTCTTTGGGAGAGGGTTTTATGATCTTGTTCTGAATTTTAAGGTCTATTCCTAGAGCTGCTGTCTGAACTTATGGTCTATTCCTGAGGCTGGTCCCTTACGGCCTTTTTTTAAAAATCAGGCCTGGTCTTTAAATGGAGATAAGTGGGATCCTGAAGAGGTCAAATGGGGTTTATGGTGTCCTTTCACTGTCACTTGAGGTTTTGATCTTAGCCATTGTGAGATGGACTTCCAGGGTTGTTTTAATTTGCAGTTCCCTGATGACTAAGGATGTTGAACATTTCTTTACATGCTCTGCACCATTCGAGAGTCCTCTGTTGTGCATTCTCTGTTCAGCTCTGTACCCCATTTTTTAATTGGGTTATTTGGGTTGTTGGTGTCTAACTTGAGTTTTTAATGATTCTAGACAGATAAAACCAAAGTTAACTCAAAGTCAGGTGAATAGGAAATTATTTTTTAAAGATGTATTTTATTTCATTTATATGTATGTGGGTATATATGTGCACATGTATGTCCAACTGCACATAGATCCCAGAAGAAGCTGTTGAATCTCTTGGGACTAGAATTAGAAATGTCTATGAGTTATTTGACATGAACTTGACCACTGAGCCATTTCTCTAGCCCCTAAGAAATATTCATATTCTCATTCATATTCTCTCTCTTTCTGTGTTTGTTAAAACTTGTTTTATTATCTAAAATGTGATCTACTTTAGAGAAAGTTTTATAGACTGCTGAAAAGAGTATGTATTCCATAGATGAAAATGTCAGTTAAATCCATTTATTTTACAGTGTAGTTGAACTCAACTTTCTTCTGGGGAGTGGGGTTGGGGCATGCTGAATGACATAGCTGTCCATTAATGAGAATGAGATTTTTTTTCTCTTTGAGGCAGGGTCTCTCTGTATAGCCCTGGCTGTTCTTGGAAGTCCTTATGTAGACCAGTCTGGCCTCAACTCAACAGAGATCCACCTGCTTCTGCCTCCCAAGTGCTGAGATTAAAGGCATGCAATAGCACACTCAGCTGGAGTGAGATTTTTAAAATAAGTGTCCATCATTGTTATATCTGACTTGTCTTATCCCTTCATGTCTAGTTGGGTTTTGTGAAATCAGGTGCATCAGCATTTGACGCCAACATATTTATAATCATGATAGATTCTTAATAGTTATTTCTTTATTAATATGACATGATTGTCTTTATTTCTAAGGTTAAATTTGGTGTGAAGTCTGCTTTGTCAGGTGTGAGTATAGCTATTCTAGCTTGTTTTTGCATTCTACTTACTTGGAATATAATTTTCCATTTTTTCTCTTTCAGCTTTTGCCAGTAAGTTTCTTATAGACAGCAAACAGTTGGATCTTTCCTTTTAATCAATTCAGTTGAGCTATGTTCCAAGTTAATACTTTAAATTTAATATTATTGAGAGATATATGCTAACTTTCCCCATCTTTATACATTTTCTGGTTTACAGAACTAATTGTGTTTGATTCCTTCCTATTCTCCGCCATTTATTCTGTTAATGAAACTTGTTCTTTCTTAGGCTTTCATATTTGTGTATGTGTTTCTTCCTCTGCTGTATGCAGTATCTTTCTCTCCCTCTCTTTCTTTCTTTCTTTCTTTCTTTCTTTCTTTCTTTCTTTATTTCTTTATTTCTTTCCTTCCTTCCTTCTTTCTTTCTCTATTTCTCCCTCTCTTTCTTTCTTTCTCTTTCTCTCTTTCTTCTTTTCTTTCTTTTTTGCAGTATTTCTTTAAGTATATTCAGCAGTGCTAGTATAATGGTTATGACTTGCTTTAATTTATACTTCTGAGAAGTCTTTATTTCTGCTTCACTTTTAAAGGGTAACTTCCCTGGATATTAATTATTGTCTGGGTTAGTACTGGGTTTTGTTTCGAAGCTTGAAATACATCAGTCTATCTCTCTTGGCCTTCTGGAGTTCTTTTATGACCTAACCTATTGTTTTGATGAGTTTCCCTTTTTAAGTAACACTGCATGTCTTTCTTGAAATTTTCAGTATTATGTTCTATGCTTTTGGAATTTTATGATGCATAAAAGTGTTTATCTGGCTCTATTTGGGGTTCTCTCTGCCTCATATGGCATGTCCATGACTTTTTCTAGATTTGAGAAGTGTTTTGCTGTAACTTTTCTGAATAAATTTTCAGTCACTTTAGTCTGTTCTTTTCAGTTCCTTCTGCACACTAGATTGGTTGGCTTGGTCTCTTAATAATGCACCATGGGTCTTCAATGTTATTCTCATTATTTCTGGATTTTGTTTTTTGTTATGTAAATATAGATTTCCCTACTTGTTACCCACTCCTGATAGCTTTTCTCATACCTGGTCTACTCTGTTGCTGATACTTTCTAGTAAGAGTTTCTATTTGACTGAGGTTTTTATTTTTAGATTTTTCTTTGGCTGAATTTTTTATTCAAGTTACTGAATTTCTAGTCCAAATTGCTGAATTTTTTTGTACAGATATCATATTGACATATTCACTCATCTCTTATTTTAACCTTCTTATTAATCTCTCTTTCTCTCTCTCTTTCTCTGTGTGTGTGTCTGTCTGTCTGTCTGTCTGTCTTGCAAGCACATGAATATGAGGTTGTGAGCATGTATCCAAAAGCTAAGAGCAAGATGTCAGACGTCTCCCTCTATCACTCTTTGCCTTACTTCCTTGAGACAAGATCTTTCACTGAGCCAGAAACTCCCAAGTGTCTCTGTTCCCCAGTCCTGATATGTGCAGCATGCTTGAGTTTTTATGTGGGTTTTTATGTGGGTGCTGAGGCTTCCAACTCAGGTCCTCGTGCTTGCAGAACAAGAGCTCTTACTCACAATGCCATGTCAGTAGCCCCTCATTGATCATATTTTAAATCAGAATTTAAAAATATTTCTTCTGACTTTTTAACCATTTCAGTATCTTTAGGTTCAATTATTAAAGTGTTGCAAACTTTTAGAGAAGCTCACTGCTTTGTGTTTTCATATTTATGATTCAGGTAATCCATCTGCTGAGATGGCAGTTCCTTTTTAGTGAGCTCTTAGTAATAAGCAGCCTTCTCTTAAGGACTCCATTCACAGAGGACAGAGAGCTGTGATAATAGCATTAACACCAAAATAGACAATGTATTAAAATACATTTAAAGGGGCTAGAGAGATAGCCTACTAGTTCAGATCATGGATGCTGCTCTTCCAGAAGAGTTTGGTCCCCAGCATCATGTCAGGCAGCTCACAGCTACCTGTCTGCTTCCAGGGGATCCAGTGCCTCTGACCTCTGCATGCCTATATTCATATGCACATGGCCATGCACATATGCATAATTTAAAGTAAAGTAAATCTTTAAAAAATACCCAGGGGTGTGGTAGTACCCAAGGGGGTTTCCCCTTCTCCTCTGAGAAGGGGAGAGGGTAAAGAGGGGAGGGCTTTATAAAGGGAAGACTAGGAGGAGAAGAGGAAAGGGGTCTGTGATCAGGATGTAAAGTGAAAAAAATAAATTATTGAAAAAAAGGAAAAATATTAAAGTCACTTATTACTACATCTTAAGCGACAATAGAAAAGAAAGTGGTAAAAATAATGTATAATAAAATAATGAATTTAAAAATTAATAAAGGTAAAATTAATGATGAATGAAGTAAAGGAGGGGGTTTTCTCCTTAAAGAATGAACAAGATTTAATGAAAAAGGGACAGGATTTGAGATGAACAGACAGCAGCATTAGAAAAATATTTCAGATTACAAAATATAGAAAAAACTATCTAAAAGGTAAGAGGAATAGAATCAAAAAGATGGAAATAAAATACTAAAATATCAGAACAAGAAAAATATAAAGACATGAAATATTATAAAGAGTAAAATTAAGAAAAGTGACAGAAAGAATGAATAAAATAAGGAAGAGTTAGATGCTTCTTCCTGTGTCCTCTAAATCTAGGCCTAGTAAGGGAGGTGGCAGTGAGTCAGTGCTGCACATAGTGTTAACTCCCCCAAATCAGCCATTCATTGTATAAGTCTGTTGATTTCTATGAAGTGTGATGCGTTTGTTTGTTTTTACCTTGTTGCTGTCTGAATTCTTCTGACTACTTATTTACTTAATATTTCAACAACATTGTATTTCTGTATATTTAATCCTGCTTGTGATTTGTTGAGCTTCTCTGGCATGTAGATTTGGCTTTGATTAATCAGTGTAGAGGTTTTCAGTCATAGTTTCCACCTTGTCTCTTTCCTTGTAGGATTCTTAGTCTGTGGAATTGACACGCATGTTCATGCTGTGCAGGTCTCCAGACTTTGTTCATTTCTCCCTGCTTGTGTTTATTTCCTTTTGCTGGTTATCTCAGTTTGCTGGCAATTGAACCTCCTTGATTAATCTTTCATTCCAGTGTTGCTTTTTCCAAATCTCTGGCTTTTATTTACTTTCTTCAAAATTAGTTATAATCTCTCATACTTATGTAGTTCCCTTTAGTTCTTTGAACATGTTTGTATTAGTTGATTCAAAGTGTTTGTCTAGTAAGTCTAATGTCTAGGCTTCCTCAGGAATAATTGCTGGTGACCACCTTTCTCTTTTGTATTTGGGCAGTATTTTATTTTACTGTTTATTTACATGTCTTGTGATTTTTGGTTAGAAGAATAATTACGTAGTTTTCAATTTTTGCATGTTTTTTTCAGATTTAACATCTTTAAATGTGATATGTAACATAATTGACTTTCTGAAATTAAACTAATTCTGTAATGCTGCTGACATTTCCAGAGCTACAGTGATCTAGGAAGGAGGGGTAGAAATTAGGAATCCACCAGAAAGCTCACCATTCTTAACCGAGATCCATGGTTTTCTTCAGTAACTGTTCACTTACAAGGCCTTGGTTAAATTTAAATTTAAAAGTTCCAAAAAAAACAAAAACAAAAAACAAATAGTTTTGACAATTTTTTTATTGCTTTTTAAAGAGTGAATTTTCAGTGGTCTTTTATCCAGTGTTCCAAAAGTATATCTCAATCTCTTAAACCATTTTTATCTCAGTACTTTTAACCATTGTGATTATTACCCTGCTATTTGATATGTTAACATGGTCTGTGTACATCTATTGACAGTCATGAAAGTCCACTCTTTGATTTCATTGAGAGCTGCTTGCGAAATAAACACGAAATGGTTATTTATGAAGCTGCTTCTGCCATTATTCATCTTCCTAACTGTACTGCAAGAGAGCTGGCACCTGCTGTCTCAGGTACGTTGTGTTTGATAGCTGTCCTTCATTTATGCTCTTGCATTTTTGAAATCAGTGGGCTTGCAGAGTATTGTAGAGTGGGCTTGCAGAGGCGGGTATTAAGAGTGGCATTTAGGGCCAAGATTGCTCAGTGAGTAAAGGTGCTTGCTAATGATTTCAGCTTTCTTGTTTAGAAATGTTTAGAAAATACATTTGCTCTTATAACTAGCACTATTTCTCTTATTTGAATGCAAATATTAATTGGGATATTAATTTTTAGAGGAAAAATGCAAACTTTGTTTTCTATTAAAGTTTTTATAGCTGAACAAAAAGTGCTTTATTTTCTATTTTTGATGATACTGTTGTTCACATGGAGTTTTGATGCAGAGATTAACTTCCTGATACACAGAATGAACATGATTATTACACACTATAATTTTCATCTATCTATCACAGAATCCACAGTGATTTTTCTGTTTCTCTTTTTCCAGTTCTTCAACTTTTCTGTAGCTCTCCTAAACCAGCCTTGAGATATGCAGCTGTGAGGACCCTCAACAAAGTAGGTATCCCTTTGATTAACTATAGACATGTATATTTAGTTCAGAAACATGAAATACAAAGCATTTGGCTTTCTCTTCAAGCTTAGAATATATAACCTATGGGCCTCATATCTGTAGTACCTTGTTTGTACTTGTGGCCTTAGTCGTGGCTGTTTATACGGTTAGTCCATGGAAGATAATTTTTTTTTTCCTTTTCAGTGTGCTGTGCATTTGAAGGAAATTTTTTTTTGCATTTTTTTTATTGGATATTTTATTTACATTTCATATGTTGTCCCCTTACCCCATCTCCCACCCACCCGGGAACCCCCCATCCCCTTACCCCTCCTCCTTCTTCTCCGTGGATGTAACCCCCACCTACCCCCCCCCACTCCCACTTCCCCACCCTCAAAATTCCCACCCCCTGGGGCGTCCAGCCTTCATGAGGTCAAGGATCTCATCTTCTACCTGTGCCCGGCAGGTGGGCATATTACATATTCAGCTGAAGCCCTGGATCCCTCCCTAAGTGCTCCCAGGCTGGTGGTTAGGACCCTGGGAGCTGTGGTTGGTTGGTATTGTTGCTCTCCTCATGGTGCCACAAACCCTTCCAGCTCCTTCAGTCCTCACTCTAACTCCATGGAAGATAATTTATTTCTGACATTTGAGTACTTTCTTTATGTTCAAATGTTAAGACTGTTCAATATGGAGGCCATTCACAAGTGTCCACTTAATTAAGATTAAATAAGGAATTCAGTTTCTTAGTCACTCCAGTCATACTACCTATGCTTATAGCCACGAAAATCATACAAACCAGTGCAGCAGTTGAGCAGTTTTACCAATTCCTTGTCTCGAATGTTGAAACCAGTTGTGTCTTAGAATTCATGTGTTTGTGATGCTATCTCTTATATATTAACTTCAGTGGGCCTGAAGCAGCGCCCAACCATTAAAATACACAAAGATTTCTGCACAAAACATAAAACTTGTTGCTGTATGGATAGAGACGTTTTCATTAGTCTGAGTCATCTTTTCTTGTTGAATGAGTTTTACTGACAATGATTTGCAGAGTATTTTCACATTTTCAGAATTTTGGGTTGGCCCAATGTAAGATAGACAGACAGAAAGACAAAATAACATAGATATAGAATGACAGGCATATTTTAGCAACTGTGGGTAATCCAGTTTGGCAGGAGTTTGTTTAATTGCAGAATTGATTTCTAAATGACATTAAGTCTTTGTTGATCAGCATTTACCAAATCTTTTTCTTAAAGTTTCTAATGTGTAGTAGAATAGATACTTGTGAACATATAACCTATAAGGAGATGCCACCTACAATAAAAGGGACTGATACTGTTATAAAATAAAGGTTATATGGATATAGGCATCCACCACACCTGACCTAAAATGATTACTTCTGACCTCTACTGTCCCCTTCAGATTGTTACTTACCTTCATTAAAACTCAGGTTCTGGCCTTTATTAACAACAATGTGTTTCTGGTTTTTTGTTTTGTTTTTTATTTTTTCATGCTACTTTTTACAGGTGGCAATGAAGCACCCCTCTGCTGTTACTGCCTGCAATCTGGACTTAGAAAACTTAATCACAGACTCAAACAGAAGCATTGCTACCCTGGCCATTACAACATTGCTCAAAACAGGAAGTGAGGGCAGTGTGGACAGACTTATGAAGCAGATATCTTCTTTTGTGTCTGAAATCTCAGATGAGTTCAAGGTGAGAATTTAAACAAGCTTTGCTTGGTCTATAGCTTGCCTCAGCAGTGTCTTTTGAGAAGGTCTTAATTTTTATGAAGTCTATGCTCTCATTCTACATAATCTTTATCCTACATAAATAGCTTATCTCTCTAAGTTGTAAAGGTTGTGTTTTATTTTCAATGTTTTATGACTTTAGCTTTTACATTTTAGGTTGTAACCATTTGATTAATGTTTGTGTGATAAGTTCAGTGTTTCCCTGCACTCGTACTGAGTTATGAGAATTAGTTGAAAAGACTTCCTCTCCTTGTTGGAAATGAAGAGGCTTCCTTGTTTTGAATCCAAAGACCTTTCCTTTTTTTTTTTTTCCTTGCCTTATTAAAACAGCTAGCACTTGTAACAAAGTGCTGAGTAGAGCCAGTGACAGTGTGCTGGAAATGACCAAAGGGCGGTGGTAAGTCTTTGTGTAAGAATGAGGAAGATGTCTGTGTTGTTCTCTCTAGTACTCAGCCAGGTAGCACATGGGACCACTGCTCTCTACTCAACATGCTCTAGACTGAAAAAGTAAACAAAAGTAGATATTTTAAAACTTCGGGGTAGCATAAAAATTGTTTTGCAGCTGTTTGTAAAAATAAACTGGAACAGTAGGGAAAATATATTGGTAAGACTAATGTTTTACAGTGGAAGTTGGCAAACTTCTCTAAAGGACCATAAAATACATGCTTTAAATGATCTGGGCTCCTGAAACGATCTTTTTATATAGCCTTTGTTTTTATTCTTTACAATTGTTTAAAACTTCAAAACCATCATAGCTTTCAACTCCTATGAGAATAGGATATAAGTGTAGAATGGTGCTGTGTGCCTGTAATCCTAGGATGTGGAAAACTAGGGCAGAAACATCATGAGTTATGGCCAGCCTGAGCTACATACAAGTTCCAGGATATCCTGAGTGAATAACAAGACTCTTACCTCAAAAAACAATCCCATTCTTTAGTGCCTTCTAAAGGAAACTTGTATATACATGCATGGTTTGGGGAAGGAAATAAAGACATGAAATAAATATTGTTGAGTAGCTTGATGAATCAAGGATGCATCCTAAAACCTGATTATATCAAATACCATATCACCAAACAGTGAGCAATACAAATTTGCTATTAGTGTTTCAGTGCAACTGGAAGTCCCCTCAAAGGAGACTTAGCCACCTGTCCCAGTATGTCAAAGACGGGATTAATCATAAAAAGCAGAAAAAGGAGATTAAGTCAGTGTGACTACATGGGGTTGGTTGTTGTCTCAATCTGTAGATGAAATGGTTCAAAGAGACCATTAATGCTTGAGGGGATAAGCCAGTTCTCATAACGTGATTGTTCTGCCTGAGAATCATTTCACAATGTAGTGACCTGTCTTTGAGGCTCTTCTGTTTCTTCAATCCAAGATGACTACAGATTCAGGACAAGACTGGAAACCTTTAAGACCCTTTTTGGAAGTGTGGAATGGGAACTTACGAAGTTGGTAATGAGATGCCTCAATTACTGTTACCTTTGTATCTTTAGCCTTGAAGGGGATCAGAACAGTTAGGTATCACGGGCTCTATACTTTCTGAGTTGATTAACATGCCACTGTGCAAATTAAGCAGGTGGCTGACCCAAAGTTAAAGGAGACAGATATGAAATAAGGCAGATTCCAGGCTTTTATCTTGCTTTTAGTTACCTTGTGGGCCCAAGTCAATGATTTTGAGCAAAAGCAGCTTCTAACTTCTAAGTACCTGTTAGAAATCTGTATAACTATAATTGTACATGAGATTTGTTGTTCTCTTAGATAAACTAATAAAAATTACTACTATTCACGCTGCTCTTTGTGTTTTTTATGGGGGTGGGGTGGGGTCAATTGAGGTTGAAAGATGACCGACATAGATCACACCATATTAGCAGCACAACTGAGACCCAAACCTGTATCTTCTAAATTTTACTTTGTATTTATTTATTTTTGGTTTTTTGAATCAAGGTTTTTCTGCGTAGCCCTAGCTGTCCTGTAACTCCCTGTATTAGAACAGAAAGGCCTCAAATTCAGAGATCCTCCTGCCTCTGCCTCCATAGTGCTGGGATTAAAGGCATGTACCAAGACACCTGGCTTGCATTTTCTAATTTGAAATGCACTTCCTCAGTTTACCGTTCTGTGTCTTCATCTGCCATCAAACATTTAATGTTTATATCATTTTTAATAGATCTGTTTAAAATCTTTCTTTTTGTTTCCATGTCTTGTTGACTTTTTTCTGACATCTGTGATACTGGGTTGAATACGATAAAATGTTATTAAACTATCAGTTCATCAACTAAATAATTATAGAGGGAAAAAGTAAATTTTAACCATCTAACTCACATCACAGAAAGAAAGAAATTCTGTCTGGATTAAAGATTTGATTGTACAAAGCAAAAGAATAAATAGTTTCAAAAAACCATAAAGACATCTTTATGACGCAGTATAAAGCAGACATACATAGATGTATGTACACATACATACTTTACCATTCTTGTTCAAGGTGAGGCAGGTCATCTCTGCCGCAGTTCTGCTTCTACAAAGTGACTCAAGTCTTTCTTGCTTGAAGGGACAATCCAGTGCCCTTAACATGATTTGTCCTGCCTGCGAATGATTTCTTGATGGAGTGATTATGAGTGTCTGTGTGTGCCTGTGCACATGCATGCACACACACGCACTTTTAAAAATAAGACATAAAATAAATTGGACAAACTAGACCTAGTAAACAATTTATATTTATTTTCTATTCCCTGAATCCCCAGCTTACCTCTACTCAGCACAAAGTAGCCATTACAGATACCATCCCACATCCCATGCAAATAGGATAAAGTATTGATGCTGAAGAATATAACGGTTCAGGCAGAAATCATATTTATACTATAAATGTGAAAATAGGAAAATCCTCAGAATAGCAGACACATTAAGTCCTGGAGGGTTGGATATGAGATAATTGGGGGTGTTAGGTCCCCTCATCTTGGCACTAGCCTGTTGTTAACTTTCATCTCCCTTTCCTTCATCTATTTTTGTCATTGCAGTTTGTTGGTTTATCTTAGCAAATACATATGTACAAATTTCATACAGTATGTACAGAATCATTTTCATACCAGTATACTCTTTGCCTTCCTCTACTTCATACTAGCCTGCTTCCTTTCCCCAACTGTCCTCCGTTCTACTTTCATATTGAACATGTGTGTATCTATGGAGGGGTGCTTCCCAGTGAGTTTCTTTAAGGTTATTTACAGGAACAGGAACATCTTACCAGTGGCTACACCACTGAAAAAAGTTTCTCACCCTCCACTGTCAACCATTAATTGTGACTAAATCTTCAAAGATGGGTAGAACCCCATGAGCCTCTCTGTTTTTCATGACAAGGTAGTGATGGGCCCAATCTTGTGCAGATAACAGCTGCTATGAGTTCAACAGTCCAACAGTCCTGTCAAACCTGACGTCAGCATTCCACACCACTCTCTCCTGTCCTGACATTCTTTTCCCCTTCTTCCACATGTCCCCTGTAGTAAAAGGTGTCTCTCTGTATGTATGTGTCTGTGCATGTGCACGCACCTTTAAGGGGGCTGTATAGTCAACAGCCATTTATTCCCAGTAACTTAAGTAGTTATGCATTGTCTGCAGTCATGCCAGTCGCTACATTAAGAAGTTTCTCTGAGCACAGCTCACAGCAGTGTATATGGACATAGGCACAGTTTCTAGGATGCAAATCTAATTAGAAAATGGTTGGTTATCCCCATGGCAACTTGGACTTGCCACTGCTGCACCAGTGGGCTCATCTTGACTGGCCAGTTAATATTGCCTTTCCTTTTTTATCTTTTAAAGGCCCATCCTTTCCACATATTTTCCTCCTAGCCTCATTCTTTTAAATTGATGAATCTAAAAAGAAAATGCAGGTGGCACCCTAAGAAGTAGATTCAGACCAACTTTGAAGAAACACAGACTAAGATGGCTTCTAAGAAGAACATCCCTGCTAAGCCCATGGATTTCCTGCACGTCGTCTTACTGAATCTTATGGCTAATAAAAGTTCTTTATATTCCCTATGCCCCAGAAGATAGAAACTTGAGATAAAGGGTCAACTTTGTTATCTTCAGAGTCAGTCTTAAATTAACCTGATTTCCTTCATCAAAACAAACATTTAATCTGACAAAACTACCATAAATAAAACATATACCTAAAAATTGCTTTTGTTAAACAAACATCGATCCCTCTATTGAAGCCACAGATTAGCTAAAAGAAGGATGGGAGCCTGGCATCCAAAGTGTGTGGTATCTTCAACAATAGAATCTTACCTTCAAGTTTCAGGAAGCAATCAAGGGCAATAGCAATGACATCTATTGTGTTGGAAGTCTCTTGGACACTCCCTACCTTGATGAAGATGAAGCAGACACAAGCTAGCATATGTTAAGTGGAAATACAAGTACAGTCATTGTGAAAAACAGACAGTATTTACTAAAGCTGAATGAACACATGCCCAGTTTTACTCCTAAGTATATTCCCAACAGAAGTACATGTACAAGGTTCATTTTATTTTATTTATTTTTTAACGTTTACCTAGATGTTTATTTTTTTAATTAATTTATTTTTTTAAATCAAATTGTAATTTTTACTTATTCACACAGGGGTTATAAACACAAAAAGGCAGGACGTGGGGAAGGGGATGACACTGGAGCGTGGGTGTTGGGGGGGTGTACAGATATCTTTCAGAACAGGGTATCAGCTGGGTGAAGGTTCAGGGGACAGGTCACTATGACTCTGCCTATGATTCACTTGTCCTTATCTAAGTTGGTACTATCCACCATGGCTACCTATTTACAAGGTCTGTGACTACTCAGGCTGGTAAATTTCTACCAAAGCTGCCTGTTTACAATAGCTTATAGCCATCTGTTTCAGTGTTTATCCACAGAGACCCAAGACTTTGTGTTAGCATGCATATATGACAGACCTGTTGCTGATTTTAGGCCTTCAGTGTGTAAGCAGGGCTGCCCCTGACATCTCCCTTCTCTAAGTATAGAAGGGCTGTGGTGATTCTAATCTTGCGAAGGCAGGGATAGAGGCCTGACCTCCAGTAATTGAAGGGGACCTTGTAATGGCTCCAGTCCCCCTGTCATTGTCCAGTGAGGCATGAGGGCCATACCCATCCTGATGTCTTTTTCCTGGAGACAAGGTTCATTTTAAATGTCATATCAAAGCAGTTAATATTGGAGGAATCTGTATGTTTAAGGAAATGCCTCTAAATCCCTAAGTTTGACTCTATGACTTATTAGTTATGTGATTGGCTGCTTCAGTTTCCTTGACTATACCGAGAAGATGATAATAAGTCCAATCCCATAGAGTTGTTGTGAGGTATAGATAAAATGATAAAAAACTAAGAGTACTCTAGTGTTAACCACTGCTGGTTTCTCTGTGAATCATGTGAGAACTCTAATGGTTCCTAGTGAGTGGTTGAATAGTATCTATATTATTTGAGTTAATCCTTTAATTTTAGTACAGTTGCCATAAATCTTTTATAGTACAAATAGATTAATTTGTTTCAATTGCTTAAAGTTTTAGTATTGCCCCTCCCATTTTGATTATTTTGTTATTTTAGTTTTGCTACATAGAACACTATACTATTCAAAGAAGTAGTAATATGTTTAAAAGTGTATATCTTCCTCTCCTATGTCCCAGACCTCCTTGTAAAACTTTATCTGCTTGCACACTTATCTTCTTTAGTATACGTTTTATAAATATAAGATACATGCATGTTTCTTATTTTATTGTACATCTTTTTGTATGGTACAATAGATATATCATTCATAGAGCATCCTTTTTTTTTAACCTAAAGATAAATGGAAGTCATGCTAAGTTTTTTGAAGGAGATATGCCTCATTTTCTTTACAGCTACATAATATTCCAACAGTTTTATATATTATATATATGTATATGTATATATGTATATATGTATGAATTATGTATGTATGTATGTATGTATGCATAGTGCTTATCACACAAGGCTTCTGTTTTGGTAATGTGCAGTTATTTTGTACTTAGGAATAGTGCTGCAAGGGATACCCTAGGCATGTGTTTTTCAAACATTAGATCTGTGTTTCAAAGCATATTTGTTATGAAAGCTAAATATAATAGATATATCATTCATAGAGCATGCTAAATGTTTCCAGGAGTGTATAAAAGTATTGCTTCCAATAATCTTAGCAGTAGTGTGTGTGTTGAGCTGTTGTAGTTTGCCAACCTTTTGGATGAAAATGATGTTTCAATGTATAGTTTTAATTCTGTTACTATGAGGAAAATTAAATACTTTTCCTTTTTTAAATCCCTGTGTGTGTGTTTGTATACCGTTTGTATGCAAGTGTGTGTGTAGGCATGGGTCTGTATATGCTAGAGTACATGTGTAAAGGCCAGAGGACAAGCTTAGGTGTCTTTCCTTCTACCTTGTTTGAGGCAGATTCTGCTTGCTACTGCATTCACCAAGCTAACTTGTCCTCTAGCTTCCCAGAACTCTCCTGTTTCCTCCTCCCATCTAGATCACTGGAGGAGCCCTGGGATTACGGATCCTCACTACCGTGTCCACACTTGGGTCCTCACACTTGCTTGGCAAGCGCACATTGATCCATCTCCCCAGCCTAACCTTCTTCTGTATTACTGAAGCTCATTTAGTAACTCTGTGAAGTGCCTGTTCAGTTTTCCACCACATTTTTCTTTTACAGGATTTTGTCTTTTATCTCCTCAGTTATTTAAACACTTCTTTTACGTTAAAGATACAAACATATAAAACATGTTGCTACTTTTTCTCCCAGTTTTCCCTTGTCTCCTGTGTTAGAATGGGTTCTGTAATGCTCACTTTTTTTGGTTTGTTGTTGTATAGTAATATTCATGAGTCATTTTGTCTATCCCATCTGATTTTTAGTCATTGTTAGAGTCCTTATACGTCATAGTGTGGAGGACTTCACTCATGTTTAGTTCAGATACACTTATCCTTTCGTGTGTTATTCAAGTTCCATATGTCCTAGCTCTTCTGCATTTCTCTACTTGTTTATCTGTTTGTATACACCATTGCCACACAGTTTTTAATAAGCTTTCTTGGCCCTGTTAGCAGCTGTTAACTCCCCATTGAGGTTGTTCTTACTGTTTTCCAAGCTTGTATATTTGTTTTCCTTTTCAAAATACATCTTCCTTCTTTCATAAAATTTTTATTGTTATTTTTATTGGAATCATATTAAATGTACAACTTACTGTAGAGGAGAACAAACTATCTTATTGATGTTGAAAAGTCCTAACTGAGTACAAGGACTGTGTTCAGCTCCTTTGACTGGTGTTTGCTTTTCTACAGGTGGTTGTCGTACAAGCAATCAGTGCTCTCTGTCACAAGTACCCTCGGAAGCACAGCGTCATGATGACCTTTCTCTCCAACATGCTTCGAGATGATGTAGGTGGTACCTCACTTTTTAACCATAGGAAGTTGTTCTCGTAAATTCCCTTGACTGCTATTAAGTACCACAGTGTTTTATTGTTATTGTTCTTAACTCACTTCTTCATGGTTTATATTTTTACTTTTATTTTTTATTTTTTATTATTTATTTATTTATTTATTTATTTATTTATTTATTTATTGGTTTTTCAAGACAGGGTTTCTCTGTGTAGTCCTGGCTGTCCTGGAACTCACTCTGTAGACCAGGCTGGCCTCAAACACAGAAATCCACCTGCCTCCCAAGTGCTGGGATTAAAGGCGTGCGCCACCACCGCCCAGCGTATTTTTATTTTTTTTATTCTTTGAAATTTTCATACTTATATTCAGTGTACCTTAATAATGTCTACCCCTCATCTGCCCCTGCAGGCACTCCAACTCAACCCAGGACATCCCATTAGTATTTTAAGCATATTTCTTTATCATGTGTTAAATATATTTCTTTATCATTTCTGTATACTACTCAAACATATACATAATTCCAATTGTTATATTTACCATGGCTAATTATTTTTCCCACTTGAAGGTGAAAAACTTTGTCTTTATTGTTATATTAAATAAAGGAAGTTAGTTGAAATTTTAATATTATAAACATGAATCTTGAAATACAAGCACTTCTTTAAAATAAAATTTTAAAAAGATCCTTAAAATGGTGACAACATTGGTGGTGGTTAGTGGTTAAATTAAAAAAAAAAAGTCTTTAGACAGTTTTATCTTCTCTTTTGTCAGGGAGGTTTTGAATACAAAAAGGCCATTGTGGACTGCATAATCAGCATTGTGGAAGAGAACCCTGAGAGTAAAGAAGCTGGTCTAGCCCACCTCTGTGAATTCATTGAAGACTGTGAACACACCGTTCTGGCTACTAAAATTCTCCACTTACTGGGCAAAGAGGGCCCTAGAACTCCTGTCCCCTCCAAATATATCAGATTCATTTTTAATAGGGTAGTCCTGGAGAATGAGGCTGTCAGAGCCGGTGAGTCATTAGAACATAACTAATGATGTAATTGCTGATCTTTAAAAATAGATGATTTGAGAGAGTAGTAATGAAGTTGCAGGGTCTCTGATGCTGTGATTTGATCTTGGAGGACACCCTGGTTCCAGATACACAGCTCTTCCTTTGTGTTTCAGCTTCCACACAGATATTTGCCTTTAATTAGAGACCTACAGCCCTTGCCTTTCAGTGTGACAGGAATACTATAATGGGACCTCTATTTTTTTTTCATTAAACCATAAGTAAGAATATATGTAGGATTTATGTATAAATGTATCCGTATATTATCTTAAGTGATTCTTTCTAGTCTGTTACACTGGAATCGGCAAATTCCCCTGTGATGATCCTTTCTCTCATCCTCTGCTGACCTTATCCTATCCTTATACTTTGTTTCCACATAAACTCAAAGACTACATCACTAGTTGCCTTCATGTGCTTTTTGTACATTTTTTTTTCAGCTCAATAAAATTTAGCCCTCCTCTTTAAATTCGTTTTTGTTTCTTTTTTAAATTACATATAAGTTGGCTGGCCAATCAGACTACTTAATATTTTTATCTTAGTTCACATTCTTCAAGATTGTTTTTTGGAGCTTTGTTGACTCCTGTATATGATTGTTCACACTACCCCTCAAATGTAATGTGAAATTCAAACTAATTCAAACCGAAATCTTCACTTGATCCTACTCTCACAAGACAGACTTAGGCCACAGCTTTGAACCTTCCTCTGTTCTTTATCACAGTTCTGTCACTTTTCCTCCTTCCTGACTCTTCATCCTCCTGTCTTTATGTCATTGGGTACAGGTTTAGGCTTTCATTCATTTCTAATCCCTAGCTCATCTTTTTCTGATTTCACAGATACTATTTATTTATTATCTGAATGCGAAGAGTGGTCATTAAAATAACAAACTTGGGCTGGAGCTGACTTAGCATTAGGAGTACTTACTGCTCTTGCCAAGGACCTGAATTTGGCTTCCAGCTTCAACATTATGTGGGTCACAACCACCTGTAACTCCAGCTCCCAGATGATCTGATATTTCTGGCCTTCCCTAGCATCTGCACTCATGTATACATACCCACACCCAAGTGGATACACTTTAACACAATTAAAAATAATTTGTACAAAATCTTAAAAAAACAACAAATATATCCTATACCTATGTGGGATAATGTAACATTTAAAACCTTGAGGTCTTTGTGGTGTTTAGTTTATCTCCAGTCTTTTACTTTCACTCTCTAATATGGGTCCAACACTTTGCCTTTCTCGTTCAAGTCTAATACTTAACTTTCTGCGCAGAACACAGGTCATTTTTATTTGTTTTCCTACTAACTGTTCTAAAAAATTAGGTGCAATTGTGTCTCAAATCCTTGTCTTACCTAAGCCCCTATCACTGTATTTACCTAGCATCTTGGATATAGTTTAGTAGAGATTTACTAGGCAAGATAGTCTTTACTTACCTGTCTGTCTTACTGCACCCTCACTCCTTAGGTCAGAGACCATGTCTTTTATGTTTCTGTCCCTCAGCTCTTGCCACACTTCCAGATAAAATTTAAGTGAGCATTGAATCCTTGTTGAATGAAAGGAATTTTAATAATAGTTTTTTGGTGCTAGTTGTTTAAAATTTGAACTGAATCATGTCAGAGGATATCTGAGACTGTCATGGGGTAGAGACAGCTCATAGCACGCACACACACACACACACACACACATATATGAATGATTCTTTTTCCTTGCAGAATGGAAAATTTTCTTGTATAGAGTTCGCTAGATACTTTACTGTTCTATTTATACCTAAGTAAGATCAAGAAACTGTCAACACAAGAGACTTTATTTCTATGGAATACCAACTGCTTCTCTAATTTGCTTTTAGTTTCAGTATTTTTATTTTGTTCTGTTTTGTTTTCTAATACAAGGTCTTACATTGTAGCTTAGGCTGGTCTCAAATTTTGAGTAACCTTCCTGCCTTGGCCTCACAAGTGTCTGATTTGTTTTTGAATGTTTATTGCTTAGCTCTGAAAATCCATTGTTTACATTGTTTCATCTTGTGTTTCACAACAGCTGCTGTGAGTGCTTTGGCTAAATTTGGGGCTCAGAATGAGAGCCTTCTGCCTAGCATCCTTGTACTCTTACAAAGGTATGTAAAAGAATGAATGCTGGCTGTTGGAAAATAAGACTTCCATGTAGCCAAGTAGTAAAAAACCTCTTTGTACTGCGTTAGATAAACTGAAAAGCTAAGAGGAGAGCTGATAGAGTTAGGAGAGGGCCAGTGGGTTTCCGGGTTGGTTTCCGGGTTGGTTTTTGTTTTCTAGTCATTATATATGTGTAAAATTTGAGTTTTAGATTTCTTTTAAATCATACTGACAGAGTAAGGTAAACCTATGTACCTCAATTTGTACAGTAGACACTAATTTAAAAGAGATGTGAAATGATTTGTGTGAAGAACTAAAGATAGCCTTTTATGATCTCCATAACTTGTTAGTTGGTGAAGAAAGGAAAAAAGTTGGTGGTCTTTTTAGCAAATATTTTGTGATTGTATCTTATAACTAAAGCAATTAGCTCATTAGCCAAAGACTGACTAGTTTAAGTAAAACAGATTGCCATTTGAACAATAGCTGTCTGGATTTTGAATGCTAGTGTTCTTTTTGTATCCTTAGAAAGTGTAACATTTCCATTTCTTAGTTGTCAAAAAGCTAAAGTCTTTGTTGGGCTGATGTAGTTACAGGTTCAGAATTAGACTGTAAATTATTATGTCATGGTATTGTGTTCTTCCTAGTGATCTCAGTGCCTTCTCAAATAGCAACATTTCTTTAGTAATTCTTAACAGTTCAAGAATTTTTAGGAGCCCATGTTAGCTATTATTGAACTCTTATCATAAAAGTAATATCAGATGATCTCAGCTGCATTCTTCAGGTAGATGGTGAAAGTTGGACATCTCTGTATACAAAGACAGAGACAGAAGCATGCCTATAATATTTCTTCTGATCAGGTGTATGATGGATACTGATGACGAGGTACGGGACCGAGCTACCTTCTACCTGAACGTGCTACAGCAGAGACAGATGGCCCTGAATGCTACATATATCTTCAATGGTCAGTGAGAGTCAGGATTATGGACATGTAACACATTTGTTTGTTAAATGATCAATGATTTTTTTTATGGTGATTCACATATTAACTGACTCCTTTAGCCAGTTGAATGATTTTAATCTTTGAATCCAATTCTATTTCTAGAGAAACTCATATTCATAAAGGTGTTTTCTAATTTGGTAATATCAGTCCTATGAAATAATATAGAAGAAGATATTCTTTAAAATATGAAAGGATCCAAAGAATATTGCTTATGCCTGGTTCTTCTTAAGCTCCCTCTTAATTGGCTGTGTTCCCATTTTTTGTTTTGTTTTGTTTGTTTCTTTTTTCCAGACAGGGTTTTTCTGTGTATCTCTGGCTGTCCTGGAACTCACTCTGTAGACCAGGCTGGCCTCGAACTCAGAAATCCACCTGCCCCTGCCTCCCAAGTACTGGGATTAAAGGCGTGCGCCACCACTGCCCAGCCCCATTTTTGTTTTCTTCTGCTTTTCTTGTTCTCATGTAGCTAAGATATTTTATTTTCTGAGAAATGCTTTCATTCTGTTGACATTTTTTATACTTTGCTCCCATGTTTCCTTGAAAGAAATAAGGCAGCTTGTAAGTTTATGAGGTAGACGTCTATAAAAATCTTTAGTTTGATTAAGCAGGCTATAGCTTCCTAATGCTGCAACCCTTCAATACAGTTCCTCATGTTGTAGTGACCCCAATCATAAATTATTCTTGTTGCTACTTTATAACTGCACTTTTGCTACCGTTTGAAATTGTAATATAAATAAGTGTTTTCTGACGGTCTTAGACGACCCCTGTGAATGAGTGCTTTGATCCCTACATGTTGAGAACCACTAGGCTATAGTTTTTTGTTATGTGTTTCTCTTTCTTTAGAAAGCTTAACCATTACAGATTGTTGAGAATAGATTATAATGCTGAGATTTTCCTGTCTCTAGGTCTGACAGTCTCTATACCAGGGATGGAAAAGGCCTTACACCAATATACATTGGAGCCTTCAGAAAAACCCTTTGATATGAAGTCAATTCCTCTTGCTATGGCTCCTGTCTTTGAACAGAAGTCAGGTAACAAAACTGTTTAACTCTGTTAGTTTTTCTCTGTAGAAGTAATTTCATAAAAACTTGTAAATATTAGCATATCATCTAACCTGAAAAATAAAACTAGAAAAAGATTTTTTAAAATAGCATCATTTCTCTCTTTCTCTTTGTTTGTTTTTTGAGGCAGGGTCTCTCTACATAGCCCTGTCCTGGAACTCACTGTATAGGCAAAGCTTGCCTGGAACTCACAGAGATCTACCTGCCTTATCTTCCAAGTGCTGGGATTAAAGGCATAATGTGCCACCACTCTGGGCATATTTTTTTTCTCTTAATACCTATTTTTTTTTTATTCCTTGAGATCTTTTAGTACTAAGATAGATGACATTTTTTTAATTTAAGATTTTCATTTTAAGCCTCTTGGGTTTTTACCCAAAAGCCATAATAAAAAATATGTCCTAAGTTGAAAAAAAATTTTTAATTATTTGATACAAAATTTCACAATACTTGAAGCTGTTTGTCACTGTGTATCTGCTAGAAGTTATTTTTTTTTTATTTTTATTTTTTTTAGGGCAGGCCAAAGCCTAGTTTATTTTCAGTGTCAGCAACAGCTTAGCCATCAAAACAATAAACTCTACCCAGGGCGACAGAAGTCTCTACAGCGAGGCTAAGGGCTCAGCCGCCAGGCGGCAAGCATCAAGGATGCGTGGCAGGCGCTGCCCGGGTAATAAGTTAGGAAGCAGCAGCCTGGTGGTAGTGAGGGCCAGGCTTCACTTCTGGGCGGGCATGAGGTCATCGATACCTGCTAGAAGTTATACTTTGATTTTTTTCTGCAAGGTCAGTTAAAAGTAGAAAGAAATTCACTTAATTGCTTATATCTGTCTTTTTAGAAATCACACTTGTGACTCCTAAGCCAGAGAAGTTGGCTCCTTCCAGGCAAGACATTTTCCAAGGTATATTTTTATGAATACAATAATTTTTAATTCCTAGGCATTATAAATTAATAATATCCACTGCTTTTATTCAATTTGATTAATTCTCAATTCAGTACATTTTCCTGTGTCATAGGTTTTAATGGCTGGAACTACCTAGTGTCCATGGACTTTCCAATTATTAATTTACTACTTGGGACTGTTATTCTTGTGCATATTTTGTTGGTTAAGAAGGAAAAAAATTAGCAATTTAGTTTCTTCTTCTCTCTTACATATAGGAATCTAGTATATAAACTTGGTAACGTAAAGGATTATTTCACAGAAGCTTGGAGATCCCCAAATTGACTCTTCAATTGTTAGTAAAACCATAGAAATGAAACCATCTTTCTACTCTGTGAAACTAAAGCATTTTAATAAAGTCTCTTCCTGTCTTCTTCATACTGTATTGTACTTTCTTTCTCTTTGCACTTAACAGAACAATTGGCTGCCATTCCTGAGTTTGTGAACCTGGGTCCCTTGTTCAAGTCTTCCGAGCCTGTGCAGCTTACAGAAGCAGAGACAGAGTATTTCGTTCGCTGTGTGAAGCACATGTTTACTGACCATATTGTATTCCAGGTGAGATAACGAACTAACTCTTGGTTCTTTTATAGCCTTTAAATACAAGCTGCTATACTTGGAGCCAAATAAATGCTTTAGTTTATGATTCTAGTCCCTTTCATAAAGGATTGACTTTAGCAACAATTTGAGTTTTCTTTTCAGATGTATTGAACTTTCTTCCTCTGATGGGCTCTTTTTGATAACTAAAATCTAAAAGGATATAAAATTAAAAAGTTCCAAAAATAGACATATGGCATAATTGTTTTAAAAATCAGCATTTAAACAACAAGGTAAACTAAGTGTGTTGATCACAGAACTTAGATTTTTAACACCTTGATGTAGAGACAGTCTCAGGGAGAAACACACTGATAGTTCAGCACAAAGCACTCACAATAAGCCTGTCTGTGTTTCACAGAGACAATTGGGAGCATATTCTTGGCAGGTATAAGGCCTGCCTTCAATCGCTAATACAAAAAGAAAAAAAATCTTAGGAGACCTATAGTGCTACTTAGTGTTGAGTATAGTAGATTCCAGAGCAGAACTGTGGACTATGAGTGAGTAGAAACAACTTATTGGAAACATTTCTTACTGTTTACAACATTTCTGTTGCTAACTTTTCAGTTTGACTGTACCAACACTCTGAATGACCAGCTGCTGGAGAAAGTAACAGTGCAGATGGAACCATCCGATTCCTATGAAGTGCTGTGCTGCATCCCAGCGCCCAGCCTCACCTACAATCAGCCAGGAATATGCTATACACTTGTTCGCTTGCCAGATGAGGATCCTACAGCAGGTACTAACTCTTAGAAGGGAGAAGGTACTTAGTGGTCTAAAGTGAATCACCTCTTGAGCTCTGAGAATGTCTTGACAAATTTTTAATTTTTGAGAATGTAGTTCTTTCCAGAATTTAATGCTGAGGGTGGGTATGTTTATAAGATTGATTACCATTATATAGGTATCACTTTCAAAATTAAATCTGTGAGGAAAAGCTTGCTGATGATAATGTTAAAAGAGGAACTGAATGTACACAGTAATAGCCCAAAAAAGCATTCAGGTTTTCTATTGAAACAATGTAAGCATGAGTGAATACCTGATATGTCTCATCAGGACTTTTTTTTCCCAACATTCCTGGGGAAAGGTGGTTATTTAGCAGATGGCTGGCATTTTAACTACGTCACTTTGAAGCATCTTGTAGCATAAGACTGCAGTCTGCAGTGTCTCAGCCTCATTAGCTTAGTCAACCATTTTGTGTTCCGTATTTGAGAAAGGCTTTATCACTTACTTGGCCTGTGGTCAGTCTTGGGGTGGAAGTGGCATAAGGGTCTGAATGAGAGACAATGGCTAGTGCCAGTGATAATATTTATACTTTGAGGATTTTGGATGGTCTCGATGGTGTATCCTTTATAAATATTGAGATCCATCCCACTTGAACTCCACCCCACTCGGTTTTCTCATACTCATTGCAGAACTAACCCAACTTTCACAGAAATAAGCACACATACCACATTAATATTTAAAGTTTTTACTACATGTAAGTACAGGAAATACAGAAATTAACAATATTAACAAACATCAGAGAAGTTACAGAGTTACAAGAAATCACAAAAGTACTAGTAAATAGTAATCCCTGGTCATCATTCAGGTATATTTAGGGCTTATTCTGATTTATTTTATAGCCCCTTCTCCTAACAACTCCCTTCTTCAGTGTTCATTCATGGGAACCACTGACCAATCTTAGCTGGGTTGGGTGCTAGACTAGGCTACTCAGACTCTGGCACGAGGTAGATTCATGTTGGCACCATTGCTGAGTCTGAATCCCAGGATGTTCCCTCTGATCCTGAGTGGAACTGTGTTTGTGTTGTACAGCCACTTGGATCTGTAACCCTAACCCTGGGTGGGAAGGCACTTTCCTATCTGGACTCTGACATTTCTCCTTTGAGCTTTTGGTCATCTGTCTTTAAATTTAATAACTTTCCTTTGTGAAATCGCTCACCTTCCATTTCCTTGTGGTTTCACTTTATTCTTCTGGTATGATTTTCTCTCCAGTTTACACACACACACACACACACACACATGTATGTATGTATGTATGTATGTATGTATGTATGTATGTATGTATAATCTTGGAAGTAGGTCTGCTAGGCAGTAATTAAACTTTCTGTTCTCACAAGTAAAGCTAGTTTTGTTTGCTGTTGTTCCAAACTTATATCTGGGTCCAGCCTTAATACAGCTCTATGTCTTTGCAATCATCCTGGGAGACTCTGTTTTTTTTCCAATAGCCATCTTTCCTTGCTTCAGAATTTCTCCACAATCACTGTACTTCTCACTAAAATTGTAGGTTGTTAATTTTTAAGGGATACCATTACTTTACACTTAATTACAATAGGAAGCAAATCTGAACCCACTGAAAACCCCACCCTTTCCCAGCTGAGATTACTAGCTCTTCATATATACTCAATACTGGCTCCTCAGGTGGACTCTGACATTGGATAACTCAGGGCACCCACACCTCAGGGAGTGGGATTAAAAGAATAGGTACAGTTTTACAATACCAAAAATACACAAAACAACAATATTGAAATTACAGCAGTTACATATATTATAGGAAAACAACAGTAACATTAAACACTTCCACCAAGAGAGAAAGAATAGATAATCACCTCAGCTCTCTTCACTGAGGAGGTAACTTCTTCTTAAAACAGATCTTACATGTTATTAGCCCAGAGGTTTGAATGTTTGGTCTGCTGGCTATGGACTATTTGGCTTTTGTTTGTGAAAATTTGGCAATTAGAGACATTTCTTTATGTTAGGTTTAGAGGGTTTTCTGATCAGTGGCAGAACGTGGTTATAAACTCTAATCTTGTTTTACCACTTTTGTGTTTGACCTACTGTATGCTTGATTACTCCTTTCTATTCTTTATTTTTATTAGAATTCATGAATTTTTGCCCGTAGCCAATCTCAACTCTACTTTGCAATGAACGATATGAAATACCAGGACATAGGTGGTAATGGAGTCTATACCCATCCTCCCGTCTTTCTTTTTTTAACATGAAATTTTTTCCATTGCAGATATTCTAAACAATATCAATCACTTCAAAAATCTTATCACTTTTAAAATGTGTCTTATTGAAAAATATTTTTTCTTCACAGTCACGGGGAAAATATAGAAATTCTTGTTTATGATTTCCTTCAACTTGAAAATAATGAAGCATATTAGAAAGGAATATGGGTTTAATAGACAGGTAATAATTTTAATTTTCACCCTAGCACATACTGAGTCTGTGAATTGGACAAG